>NC_030416.2:26739067-26831567 GCF_001660625.3 Ictalurus punctatus
AGGGTCACAATGGATCCGGATCATGTCCCAGAATACCGGGCATGATGCCAGTCCACTGCAGGGCACCATGCGCCCACACACACACCTAGGAACAATTTAGCACAGCCACTCGTCCTACCTGCATACTTTTGGGGGCAAATGGGAGGAAACTGGAGAACTTGGAGGAAACTCACACAGACACTGTGAAATTTCACACAGGCAGTAACCCAAGCCCAGAACTGGGGGACTCTGCAGCACCTTGCCACCCAAAGCATAGTTTTGGCGGAAATGATTACATCGATTGGATAGTGTACTGTATTCTGTGAATCATCATACACAACATTTGATTATGTATCTTTTCATATTAAAGCTTTCTGTGAAGGGCAATTTTGGTAAAATGATTACCAAATGATATTGACCAGCCCTATTCAAACACACAGTGAAGCTCTCTGTATGCAGGATGCTTTAAATGCATCATAGATTCAATCCTGAGCTCAGTGGACTGTCTGTGTGGAGGTTTCCTCCCACCTCCCATAAACATGCCAGTAGGTGGTTTGGCTAAGATAAATTGCCCCTAGGTTTAATTGAGTATGTGATTGAGTGTGCATGGTATCCTGACACCACTTTAATAGGAACACCTATACACATGCCAGTTCATGCAATTATCCCATCAGCCAATCATGTGGCAGCAGCACAATGCATCAAATGATGCAGACACAAATCAAGAGCTTCACTTAATGTTCACATCAAACATCAGAATGGGGAAAAAATGTGAGCTTCCTGATAAAAACATTCTCAGGTTCTGCTCATACGATAAAGTTACAAATTTCCATGCTGTGACTTTGTGCTACTCTGCAAAATGAATACATCTCTTAGTGATCTTTTAGCTTGGAGGCTTGGCAAACAGAAATGTTTTTATTTTAATTACATTAAAAAAAAAAAGTCAAATATCGAAATAAACTAGTTTATACACTTGTTTCAAACTTAGTCATGTGCAGAATCTGAAAGTAAGTTTTAAAAAAAAAAAAACCCTTTCAGCCTGAGTTTTTATACATTTTTATGAAATTTTTATACAAGATTTATACAGTGCATCCGGAAAGTATTCACAGCGCTTCACTATTTCACTGTTACAGCCTTATTCCAAAATGGATTAAATTCATTATTTTCCTCAAAATTCTACAAACAATACCCCATAATGACAACATGAAAGAAGTTTGTTTGAAATCTTTGCAAATTTATTATAAATAAAAACAAAAACAAAAAAAGCACATGTACATAAGTATTCACAGCCTTTGCTCAGTACTTTGTTGAAGCACCTTTGGCACCAATTACAGCCTCAAGTCTTTTTGAGTATGATTCTACAAGCTTGGCACACCTATTTTTGGGCAGTTTCTTCCATTCTTCTTCGCAGGACCTCTCAAGCTCCATCAGGTTGGATGGGGAGCGTCGGTGCACAGCCATTTTCAGATCACTCCAGAGATGTTCAAGCGGGTTCAAGTCTGGGCTCTGGCTGGGCCACTCAAGGACATTCACAGAGTTGTCCTGTAGCCACTCCTTTGTTATCTTGGCTGTGTGCTTAGGGTCGTTGCCCTGTTGGAAGATAAACCTTCACCCCAGTCTGAGGTCCAGAGCGCTCTGGGGCAGGTTTTCATCAAGGATGTCTCTGTATATTGCTGCATTCATCTTTCCCTCGATCCTGGCTAGTCTCCCAGTTCCTGCCACTGAAAAACATCCCCACAGCATGATGCTGCCACCACCATGCTTCACTGTAGGGATGGTATTGGCCAGGTGATGACTGATGCCTGATTTCCTCCAGACATGATGCTTGCCATTCAGACCAAAGAACTCAATCTTTGTCTTGGTCTTGATCTGAGAGTCCTTCAGGTGCCGTTTGGCAAACACCAGGCGGGCTGTCATGTGCCTTTTACTGAGGAGTGGCTTCCATCTGGCCTCTCTACCATTCAGGCCTGATTGATGGAGTGCTGCAGAGATGGTTGTTCTTCTGGAAGGTTCTCCTCTCTCCACAGAGACACGCTGGAGCTCTGTCAGAGTGACCATCGGGTTTTTGGCCACATCCCTGACTAAGGCCCTTCTCCCCTGATCGCTCAGTTTGGCCGGGTGGCCAGCTCTAGGAAGAGTCCTGGTGGTTCCAAACTTCTTCCATTTACAGATGATGGAGGCCACTGTGCTCATTGGGACCTTCAATGCTGCAGAAATGTTTCTGTACCCTTCCCCAGATCTGTGCCTCGATACAATCCTGACTCGGAGGTCTACAGACAGTACAGACTTCATGGCTTGGTTTGTGCTCTGACATGCATTGTTGACTGTGGGACCTTATATAGACAGGTGTGTGCCTTTCCAAATCATGTCCAATCAACTGAATTTACCACAGGTGGACTCCAGTAAAGTTGTAGAAACATCTCAAGGATCATCAGTGGAAACAGGATGCACCTGAGCTCAATTTTGAGTGTCATGGCAAAGGCTGTGAATACTTATGTACATGTGCTTTTTTGTTTTTTATTTTTAATAAATTTGCAAAGATTTCAAACAAACTTCTTTCATGTTGTCATTATGGGGTATTGTTTGTATAATTTTGAGGAAAATAATGAATTTAATCCATTTTGGAATAAGGCTGTAACATAACAAAATGTGGGAAAAGTGAAGTGCTGTGAATACTTTCCGGATGCACTGTGTACATGTGGAAAGTCTGAGGAAATTATTACAATTATTACAAAACCGTTGTTGTACAACCAGTCAGGTGCTTGGATTTGTATCTATTTTGAGTTGATTAGTACACTCACCCATGCTCAGTATGAGTTTAATTTGCAGAGACTGGAGGATCATTAATCAAGAGCCATGCCAATCTAAGTTCTATTTGTGCGGTAGTGACTGGACCACGATGACCACTGCTTGAGGAGATATTTACATCATTAAATTGTATGGTACTCATATATCCCTAACATTTTGTATAAAAAAGATATTCCAATGATTTTATACCATTCATTCAAATATAACAGCTATTCTGTTTGAGTTTTAATTACCATTTAAGGAAGCATAAAAATCTCATAACTTTAGGGATTTGACATTGCTTTAGCCATATCTGAAGTTTCATCTGATTAAAACAAAAGCATAAGGCTGGATTTTATGAGTTGAATAAGTGTGCGCTTTTAATGAAATAAATGCTTTCTGGCTTTTGACGTGCAGTTTTGCTGCTGCTGCCCAGTTTGCTGGAAGATACAGCACACTGCTGGAGCAGATACACTACTCATCGCTCTCATCCTTCCTGCTCTGCCTCCCCAATAGTCAGCATTCAAATGAATCTCATCAGCTTGAGTGTAGTCTCTGTGGGGCAATGGCTGATGAATGCATCCATTCTCTCACTGCAGCAAAGGGATTTATTAAACCTAAACGACCACTTGTGTGTTCCCTGACACCTACATGCAATCACATAGTGTACACAACAGACACAATGCATAAGCTCTGATTAAAACATCAAGGGGATGCTTAGAGCCCATGGGACAAACAGGCTCAGATTAGTGGTCCAGGTTTAATCAACATGCAACCGAAAAAAGTGCTGCGATTTTATTGGTTGCTGCATTTTCTGGGGAAATTGGTATTCTTGAATTTTTCACTGGAAAACTTATGAAATTCACCTCACTTTATCTGGGTTGAGGTTGTGCTGGATGCAGAGCCTAAAACTGGGCGTCGGATGGGAATACACACCGTCTATTGCAGCACGCCATGCGTACACACATTCACACACTCATTCACACCTAGGGGGCAGTTTAGCTGAGCCAATCCACCTACCGGCATGCTTTTTTCCCACCCTTCATGCTTAAGTGTTAATGTTTATATGAAACCAAAGCTAGAAATAACCAAGCTAGAAATAATAAGTATAACATTATGGTCTGAGTGTTAAGCATTTTTAGATTGAATATAAATGAAATTGCAACCTAGAGATGTTAATATGACAATGACCTCTTCTTTTTCTACTAGCGTATACTGTAGTTCTCTCTTTCTGATTGGCCAATGAAACTGATTACACAAAAGACCTTGTCTATATAAAGTCTGTGCAGTTCTACAGTAACTCCAGGTGGTGTTATCACATGCAGGGAGGCTCTTATACATTTATGCATCTGTTGTACATTTGAAGAACCTGAGAGAATAAAGGAAAGAAAGAACTGAAAAAGAAAATGGAATTCTGGTACTTGCATTATTGAAAAAATAAAATAAAATAAATTGTTGCTGTGAGAGGTAGGAAGATGTTTTAAATCACGTGCTATTAGCCAACATTGTGCCATATCTGTTTCAGCTTTAATGCGCTGTTGTGTTCTGAGAAAAGGCTTCACTGTATTCAGAAATCTAATTACACACTTGCAGAGCTGCTTTCCCGTAACATTAAATATCTCACTTTGACTTTTTTACTATTGTTGGAGGGGTCAAATGTCTCCTATGGGAATCAGGAAACATTGAAAGTAATTTTGTGGCACAGCATTGAATCCTGTTCAGCATTGAATTTAAATCTCCATAATTTCCTCCACATCCCAAGTGTCCTCAATCGACTGATACATTGTGGTGTAAGAAAAGTTGCTTTCCTATGCTGCCCATGAGAGCTATCACCTGAAATAATTGGTGGAATTCTGGTGGTTGATTGAATCTAGGCAGTTTTAGACAGTACAATCTCTCTCAAAGCATAAGGAAAGAGCATACTCCGACTCCATAATTCATGACATTTGACAACGGTTCGAATCTCATCATTATACAGTGTTTTAACGAGCGCACACTTATGGAGTAACCCTAATCAAACTGAATGTTATATATTTGCTCAGACATTATAAAAAGCAGTCCTTATGGCCTACTATGATTTATAAGTGTTTTTTTAAAATATTTTTTTATATTTAAAAAATATTTAATATATATTAAAAATATTTTTTAATCTATCTATTATATCCATCCATCTATCTATCTATCTATCTCCTACTGTAACTCAACACTCTAAACACTGCCAATAAATAAACTCCCACCACCTTGGAATTCACAACCTTACCTCCTCTTAAGTGTTTGCGAAATGCTCCGAGCTTGCTCTCTGCTTGGCTTTTAAAGAGAATCAGCACTGCTGGGTGCCTGAAATGACTCACAGTCAAGAGATACAAGACGGCAATCGTATAGAGGATATGGCAAAAACCACTCACCACTTACTGATGTTCCCCTTCCCCCTGAGAATGTCATGACTTTCAGTAATTACTACTCAACTGAAAAAAAAAAAGCTTGCTTAACGAGTAAAAGTTCTATCCAAGCTCAGAGATCACAGCAGAAACCGTCTGCTTGCCTAAAGCTTGTAATCTGTAAACAAATGTAAGATTCTGCAGTGGCGTACATGTACATAGAGAAAGTACTGGAGCGAGACAACAGGACATTTGTAATTTATTTGGGTTGTGCGCTTGTGAATGTATTGTGTTGTAGAAAGAGGAAATTCATTGTAAGAAATGGGATTAAGAAATATGTACAGTACATTTCAAAGTTTAATCAGATGCAATTGGTTAATGGAGGCTGGAGGTTGAACCAGCTTGCTGTAGCATTGCACCAGTAGTCTTGAGAAAATATCGTATAAGAACAAAATACCTGGTGTTCTGCAGCTGAGCTGGCCCAAAGTAAATAGAAGAAGACATGAAAAACATGACAAAGACAGAAAATTGAATTACAATGCTTAACACTTGAACTGAACTCGGCAAGATGCAATTTATTACCTTAGATTTCCACTTACTTCAGAAACGGATAGTGAATGTGAAGTTTGTTTTTGTTTTTCTACAGGTGTGCATTAGAATAGGCTTTTAGTTATCAGAAAATCTCCCTGATTTGATCTTTCATACAAGTTTATAAAAGGCTTGAAGAAGTCATCTGATAAGTGGTATGACCTAAAATTAAAGCTGATAAGCTTAGCAAGCTTTTTTTTTTTTTTTTTTTTTTTTTTTTTTTTAAATGAGAGCATGAATGTACTTATTTCAAAAATGACACTCAAGTATTGTAGCTATTTTAAATTAAAACTCAATAGCAATTTTGATTAATTTGAACACTCATCCAAAAGATTTGGGATAACCACTCAAAGGCATCTGGGATAATGCACAATACATCACAAAAATAAACATTTTCAAATCTTAAAAAAAAAAAACAAAACCCTTTTGGCATTTTTTTTTAAAAATTCATAATATACAATATATTAACTTTCCTTCAACGCTGCACAATTGTCCTTGCACAATAAATAAAGATCATGAAATCAGCAGGAAGAGAGAAAATTAGATCATCTATACAAAATAGATACTAAAATAAGCACAGAGGGTGTGTCCCAGGTTTTAAATCACTAGACATGATCACTGAAACCTACATATCAATGGCTGTTAGTGGGTTGTATTAAATAGCACCTTCACCAAGAAAACCCCTGTTGCCAAAACTGGCTATGTTGTTTATTTGTGTGGTTGATTGTCAGTTCGTTTTATGTCAGGGGAAAGCTACTGGAGGAGCGAGAGAGATGGGTAAGGCCTAAGAGGAAAAGTGTACTGGAACATGGCTTATTTTAACATTACTTTTATGCCACGGGGAAAACATTTAAAGGCAGATTTGAAAGTCAGCAAACAGAGGACAGACACTAGAACCTGAAAGTCAGAGGTTTGAGGAAATCAAACCTGAAGAGACAGTCTTTATAGATACCTCTAAGTCTAAGAAAGGGACAGGAAGTTGGGAGGTTGGAATGCATCGATACAGTACACGTTTAGATTCACATAAGCTTGTAAGAGGATGGAGTGGGTCAGATTTGCCGGGCTTCATGTATTGGTATCGCTGCTTGCTGATTGGTTGTCTTCAGCGTGCTTGAACATTAGGATGGAATTGTAGATTTTGAGAGCAGGGCCAAGCTTAACACTCATGATCTTCACGATGTCCCGCTGTGTGAGGAGGAGGAAGGCCTTGCCGTCGATTTGCTAGCAAAGGGACAAGCAGCAGAATAGGTTATTTTGTCTGTTAAAATACCAAAACTTTTAGAGACAGAGCAAGTATCTCCTTTGTCTTTCATTATACCAAGTGTTCTAACAAAAACATAACACTGCTTCCTTGTTTACTTTACAAGAACAAAATGCACATTGCCTCAATGCACTGCAGGAATAATCAGCATCTCTTGATTATATAATATAAATATGTTTGATCACCGTAGACGAAAAGTCTGTATTGCAAAGGAGATCGTTACAGTTACTTTTAATTTGCACATCCGCCCCTGCATACTAAGTTCCAGCTTTGATCCAAATTATGTACATCTCTCTAATTGAACACAGCCTGGACTATTAGTAGCCATAAAAAGAACCTATTCCCTGCTCCGTCCCCAAGAGATTTACACTCAGTGTGCAGTGGCAAAAAGCTAGCTTCTGTTTATTCCACTCACGCAAGATTTCCTGACTTCCTGAACATAGAGTTCCCTAGCAGATGATATTATACTATATTGTATAATATCATCTGCTAGGGAACTCTATGTTCAGGAACTATATAAGTCTATACTCCATACAAGAAAAAAACGAAGGAAAAAAAAAAAACCCTGCAATACTAACAAATTCATGAGACTAATTTGGAAGTGGAAGTAGTGAATCAAACACTAGTGATGTGGAATGCGCTCTACCTTGAGAGAGAGTCAAAGCCTAAGTCACGTCACTTTCACTTACCTCCTCTCTAAACTGCTTGGCTTGTTCCTCACATCCTGGGAGAGAGTGGATGAAGTCAGCAACCTAGACACAAATCCACCCAGACACATTGTGCAGTCAGATTTTCAGTACCACAGCATATTGTGCATTAAGTATCAGAAGCATTTCACAAGCACAACTTGAAGAAAAGAAGTACACAATTGAGTGGCTGTGCTTGAAACTTTTCCTACTTTTCTTTCCCAGAGTATAGCTTCAGACAAAACACGCAGTTGAGCAACTTTCCTCAGCAAAGCGGAATATATAGTCAGCAATGTTCGAACATCCGGATGTTGGGGGGATTTAGAAGCAACGGAGGAATAAGCAATTAGTGCGACGGAAAGCCAGTGGCAAGAGAGAGAAAAAGAGAGAGACGTGCACGGAGGGTGAAAGACGGGATTAAAACTGAAAAAGCTGAAGTGCAGTATTGACAAAGTTTCACACCTTGAAATATGTACACTGAACAGAGTACTAACAAATTTGATATCTAAAAAGTTTAGAAAATTAAAAATACATAATTCAAAAATGTCCAGGACGTTGTTTTAATGCCAGATCAATGCGATTCTCATTTTGCCCCAGTTCCGCCTCAGGCTCTATCTGTACACCTTAACATCCCCAAACTGTATTATTCCAGCAGGGCCAACAACCTGTGTAAACCACTTGTGGTGCTAATTGGCTAGGGAAAAGCACAAATTAAAACTAGTGTTCAAAGAAGTTAGCAGCATAGAAGCCTTACTGCAGAGCTCATAATGAGACTATAGGGGCAAATAGAGCCTCTGTGAAGAGCAGAACGGGCCATGGAGCACCACTGGCAAAGTGCCTGGTCTTCACTCTGAGCCTCAGTACAACGGAGATATTCATGCCAGGAGTACTGACCGTACACCGCTTCATTATAACGGACATGGAGCTCATCACTTTAAATCACAAGAAGAGATTATTGTATGGACAAACCAGCCATAGATCTGGAGAAAGACTCACTACTTTGGACAGTAAATTTAAGGTTATTTTAATAGAAGAAGTGCAATTAAACTCTGCTCATTATTAATCACAAGGCACATTATGATGTAGCTCTAGCAGCACAGGTTGGATTAGTTTTGATAATGAAGATGTACGTGTAGCCAGCTAATGAAGCCTGATGGGGGTTTTTGAGCCTGTCGGCGAAAATCTCTATTCATGGGCTTTCATTAATATTCAAACAAGGACTGGGAGAATAAGGAGGAGTGGTGAAGGTTATTGTACTTGCCATACGAAAACAGCATGTTACTAGGGAGATAAAACAGAAATGCTTCTCAAAAGATATTTAACATTCATCAGAACTGATATACAGGCTTACTTTTTCCAAGAAGATCCCCGCCCAATAGTTTCCTAGGAGTACCTTTCAAAGAATTACGCGTTTTATATTTCATAAGATTTCAGCAACACTTACAAGATTGGATGCCAGATGCATTAGTTACCTCAGCTGCTGCCAAATGACCTTAAAGCGTTTTCATACAGTACAATTTAGCCTGATGTGCTAAAAGCAAACAGCAGCATCAAAGTGTAAATACACTTGTAGTGAACTCGTAGTGAACTTTTGCTGGGCTACTAACACAGAAATGCTGATCAAGGCATACACCTCCAGCTGCAAAGCCACAGGAAAGATGAAGCTGTACATCCCAACAGGAATTGACGGATGTTGCACATATCTAAATATGGATACAGCTGTATGGCCCTCAGCACAACAGATAAACACACTTCTCTGGTTGCTTTTAAGCGTGCAAAAGTTGTACTCATCATTAATTAGGCTACATTGTCCCTTAATGGCAAGCAATTCAGTAGAACTATTCCAAGTTTAAACTGCTTGTGCTGTTTGTATTACATTGTTTGCAAAACCTGACCTGCAAAAGTACATCTATTACACCATTAATCAAGCTGGATATGAACAAATTGTTCGCAGGAGCAAGAAGTGTCATATTCGTGACAATCCAACTAGGCCGGAAAAAACCTATAAGATATCCTACAAGAGCTCCTGACTTTGTGTAAAATGTACATATATAAATAAATACATAAAAACAGGAAACAAGCTGGCAAACTAGACGACGATTATAGACTGAGAAACCATCTGTGCATCTTTAGGCATGAGTCATAACATTACTTGGAGAATTAAACACAGCTGGGGGCACATGTTTGCCTCGCACCTCCAGGGTTGGGGGATTGATTTCTGCCTATGGCCGTGTGTGGCTGGAGTTTGCATGTTCTCCCTGTGCTTCGGGGGTTTCCTCCAGGTACTCCGTTTTCCTCTCCCAGTCCAAAGACGTGCATTGTAGGCTGACCGACATCTATAAATTGTCCGTAGTGTATGATTGTACCCTGTGATGGGTTGGCAACCCATCCAGGGTGTCCCCAGGCCTGTGCCCCGAGCTTCCTGGAATAGGCTCCAGGTTCCCACACAACCATTTGTAGGATAAGCGGTACAGAAAATGGATGGATAGATGGCTCATCCACTCTGGAGCCCCTACACAAAATACATGAAGGTTGGCAGGTCCGAGACAGTCTTTACGTGGCTGAGGCTCCAGTGGTGGAGAGGGTTGTCCACGAATTGTTGGCGGTTTGATTCACGGCCCACATGACTCCACATGCTGAAGTGTCCTTGGGAAAGACACTGAGCCCCAAGTTGCTCCAAATGGCAAGCTAGCACCTTGCATGGCAGTTCTGCAACCATTGGTATGCCAGTGTGTGTGTGAGAATGGGTGAATGAGAAACGGGTTAAAGTGCTTTGTAGAACCGCTAAGATTAAAAAAAATGCGTTATATAAAGCCTCTGATATACTTTGTTTTTTCACGCGTACGCTAGTGTATGTGCACAGTCGTGCACAATCTCTCGCCAAGGTTAGCACCCATATACAAATCCTTATACTCTTTAAGGCTAGAATTACACAAATGCAGGTACTTCCTAACCTGCACTCGTTTCCGTTTTTTTTCCTTCATCTACCTTGACAATCAACGGCCCTGGGTCATGGCTGCCAGCTTGTGGAACAACTAAATACTGCAAAAGAATTAAAAGCGCATGTGTGACCTGCGTGTACAAAGTATGTGCGGTAGAGAAAAATCAGGCCGCCCGCGTACAGTACTTTTGACTTAAGTGCAGACCATTTACTTCAATCTATTTATTTTATATATCTATTTTTCCATCTCATCCTCATAATTCTTTCCCACGGTTAGAGTCCCTGCTCTAAGTGGTCCGTGTGTGTGTGTGTGTGTGTGTGTATATATATAAAAAAAAGTCTACAGAATGACAAACATGAGAAAATACAAGAAGCAGGGTTGTGAAAAATAAGTGAACCACCCTCACTGTTATGGAGGACCTGATATTACTGAGGACTTGATTTGTTTGCACAGCTTTTGTTTCAACACACAGTGTATGTTTACCACCATGACCTGCTCACTGACTTGGCAAAGTCAGTGCGCAATATCCAGTTACTATCACAAAGAACCTTCATCCTCTCCTTGGCTGTGGTTGTGTTAACAGTTGAAATGGACCGATATATGCAACAGATTTAAAGCTTGGGGTTTGTGTAATGTTTGTGCTACATGTGCATCAGAATCCCTTCGAGGTTAAAGCATTTTGTGTATGTGCAGCTGAAGAAGCAACCAACGCTCAAGAAACCAATCATCAGTGTTTGCTAAATATGGACTTGTAGTGGTTTCCCCAAGCAGATGGTGTGCATGGCATTTTTTAACAACGCCTACAAACCAAGAGCAGAATGTGTCTAAACAGAAGATTACTACATGGAGCTGAAAAAAAGAGACAAAAAACCCCCCAAGACTCATGTATGTGAAAAGGGGGCTTGTGACACTAATCAGTGTATAATGCTCAAAGGCAACCTGAAAGGGAATAAAAGGGAGTCTGCTAAAAACAGTGATACATTTAGTGTCGCAGTCTCATCATATTATTGTTGTTTGTTGTTCAGATGCTTCTGGAATGTTGTGGCTTTAAGCCAGTTTTATAACTTGCAATTACAAGTAGTACAAGAAGTCCTGAGACTCCTATTTGTGAGATGATAATACGGCAAGGCAACCACTAAGCGGTGTAGGAGTTGTACATATTTTACACCTACGGTACATTTAATGGCTTGGCAGATGATTTTATTCAACCGAATTAGAAATTGAGACAGGATACGTCGTGTCGAATGTACAGCTGAGCAGTAGATGGCTAAAGAACATTCCAGGGTTTTAAAAATTCCTTAAAACACCACAGCTTCGTTGAACTCTCAAATCTGATTGGTCAGAGGGTGTTGATTAATGTTCTATAACAGCAGCTCTGACGATAGCGCCGACTGTCATTCAAATCACAGGTTTTAAAAGAGTGAACACAAACGACTGAACATTGGCTTTTATCGTTTTTACAACAGCAGCTGATTCAAAGGGACTTGTATGACGGACATTCACCATAATTTAAGACTAAAACATATTTTTGCATTCTGTAAGGAGAAGTCCAGGTAACATCTATGGAAGGATTAATAATGGCCACACACACACACACACACACACACACACACACACACACACTTCAACTTCACCCGGGCATTGATTATCTTGCTATAACAGCATGCATGGTCATGTTTTATTCCTTACATATTTATCTACAACACCTGAAGCATATTTGTGAGTAACACAGATAAGACGTTATGGAACAGAAAACCTGTTGCCTCAAAACTCAGTGAGAAGTCAAGTCTAAATGCCCTGGCAAATTTCTGTTCTTTGACATTTTAATGGGGAAATGGGCTGACATTCTTGTCTTGTTGCCTCTTACATTAATACCTATTAAAATGGCAGTTACTTCTAAGGAAATAGTGAAAGAAAACAATGCGTTTTAAAAGTAGGGTGTTAAAATGGTTTTCCTACCTCCTCCACCGTCCAGTGGGCGACACGGCTAGCCTGCACCCCGGCCACGCCGGGAAGGAGTTTACAGTGCTGCTCCCAGCACAGCGGCAAGTCACGACCTGGCTGTGCAGACATGGCTGACAGGAAGACCGACTGATGCAGGGCCTGCTGGAGACTGTCCACGTTTTTCTCTGTACACACACACACAAACACAAACATAGCATGCATCAGCTGTGCGCCTACATCTGCTGAGCATATGCTGAACAAAACATTGGAGTTGAAAGTGATTTATAGCTTTATTAATGCCAGTCAAATGCATGTTGCTGTGCTCATCAGACTGCATCTTGTGCTGCTTAAATGAAAGACAGAAAACCAACACCAGCGATTTCCTTCAGATGCTAGAAAGGATGCTAAATGAGTCCTGAAAATGAACAGGTTGCAACGGGATGATTGCGGGGATGCAGAATCCTCATGTCATCTAATTTAGTGCATGACTTATGGGCCAATAAAGGGGGAAATAAACCGATACTTATAAGGAATTGGATAAACAGTTTATCTGAATTCTTTCTCTAAGCATCAGCTGTGCTAGAGACATATTGATCAAATGATCAAATATAATTAGATTGTTGATTTTGATGGCTCAGTTTAGACAGGATCCAAGCATGTGGTGACTTGTTGAAGTGACTTGAACCCCACCCAAATACAAGTTATTTTGCCTGTCTAAACGGATGCATGGCTGAGTAATTCAGTGCTTGATAAATATCAGCTAAAGAATTTATGAACAGAAAGCAAGAGAAATTACTCTTCCAAATTTGACAGCAAGGCGTGTTCATTCCTTCAACAAATCTAAAATGCAAACAGTCTGTTTGCAGCAGGATAATAATCACTGCCGTCACCGAAAGATTGCACGTCTCACAAACGAGTTATTATATTCAAATCAACACTACACACATGAAGATACAGAGATGAACAAACGTAAAACTGTATATAACCAAGTCAAATTTGTCACATAAAATTTAATTAGCATGCCGTTATACCCATTTGCCCCCCCCCCCCCAAACCAAGTTTAGGGAAGACCTACTTCCTGTCACGGCACGAGTGTACCGCTTACTAAACTTCAGAGATTTAGCTCTAAAATTACACCTGACAAGTACTTAAATCACTTAAAATGACCAGTTTTGTTTAGACAAAACATTTAAAATCTCAACTGAATTAAAACCTATACAGTACGATCAATCAGTTATGGAAAAGAACATGTTTATTTTTCTATAACAAATATAAAGATTTTAAAGGGAATATATTGGAGGTCATGTATGACTACTGTGGATCTAAATGACTGTTTCTCAGTTGTTAACAGTATTGCATTCTCTATATACAGCTTAGTATGGAAGGGTTTTGTTTTACATTATTTCAACTCCTGCAGGAAAAACCCCCCAAAAACAAACAGGGTTAACCAATGCCAGTAAAGAGAGTACCAATCAGAAACCCCGAACAAAACACCACACAGAACAGTGATACAAATATTCAACAGCAGTCACAAGATTATTTTATATATTCATTAAACACATCCACAGGTAGGTGTAGAAATAAGCAAACAAGAACAAGCTGACAGGAAGTGCCATAAATCGCTGTCGCTCCAAAATCAGCCTTAAGCAGTCTAGTCATGATGTAAAATAAGGCCATGGACAGGAAACTGTCTCGGCTATCTGAATACAGCGGTCTCCCCTGAGAGGCCCACCCAAACTCAGAGGATTCAAATTTTGAGATGGACGTATAAATGTGACCTTCAAAAACACCAGCTTGAAGTAAAGGAAGCTGTGTACCAGTGCACTGTATAGATCACATTTATTTATTTTTGGGTTTCTGATGTTTAGAGAACGTCGCTCAGTGGAGGACACACCATACAGATAATTGACAGGGGATTTTAAAACCATTACCTCAGTCATGAGACCAAGCGTCCTTGATCAGACTTTTAGCAGTATTTCAGTGCTGAATATGTACTGCTGTATGTATGAAGGAAATGTAATTACTAATTACAAATCTCTCTCCATAACATTTATATGACTTGTGTTTCAAAGTGGTTAAAATGTTTATAAATAAATATTAACAGGCAACTACTTGTATATTATTTATTACTGAGACTTGGGAGATTTTGAGAAGTCAGAGGAGATGTACAGAAGTGGTATGAATAAAATTTGCATAACAGGCTGGATTTTTGGCATGAAAAGCCTAAGAAATATTACACAGCGAGCTTTACCCACTAATGCAAATAATACAAATGCATCATAAAACCAAGCTCTTGGTGATGCGCGCGCGCACACACACACACACACACACACACACACACACACACACGACATATGCTACCATTTCAGAGCCAACTTGCCATCACACTTCATCATCTGTGGCTAGAGCGCGCACACACACACACACAGGATCTTCTACTGTCTTATTTATTAAATGAAGTTACTTAATGCTATACCAGCACCTAAATTCAACCCTAATCTTAACCTTGGTAATTAAAAAGAAACCTCATTGATTGCAGATTTTATTTTATTTTTTAAAAACTCTGGTGTTTTGTTTGCCCACTATTTACTCCCCAAATTTGTCACCTGCACATTCCCCCCACCAGCCAGCTGTCTCCTATCATACGACACTCGTAGGAACGTGTGATCTACCCTCTTCTGCAATCTTGAACTCACAGAAACCGGTTATTGGCCAGCGTCACTGTGATTGACATGGGAGAGACAGTATGCCATCCCTCCCACCCAGACAGCATGGCTAGTTTTACTCCCTCGGCTCCCGGCTACAGATGGCTGTGGAAAAGCTGCAGTTTAAAAAAAAGGTTTTCCTCATGTGGACCAGCAAACTGTCCCCCACAATGTCAAAACTGTCAGATATTTCTACCCTTGTGGGGACATTTTTGCGAGAGGTGCTGATAGTCTCTGGGTGATTTTCCCCTCAGCAAGAGAGAAGAGAGATCCCAAGTGGCTCCATTCCAACAGAAATCAGATTGCAAAAGAAAGAGGATGGGGGACGGGGGGGGGGGGGGGGGGGGGGGGGGCTGGAGGAAGACGCGAAGAGAAGTGCGTTCTGCATATGACGATACAAATGAGCGGACTATAACCGTACAAGCAATGTTGATGCGAGAGTGATTAAATGCTTTCACGTGCTTTAATAGAAAGCAGGAGCATCGTGAATAAATAGACCATGATATTAAACAATTACAAAAGTACTACATTTTATATGATTAAACAATTAATCTACAAATATGCATGTAACTTGTATAACAGAATAATATACATTTTATTTTCTGCCTAATCAGGGGTTAATTTAGAGCTCCGTTTAAACTGACCAGTGGTTCCCAATTCAATCCAACACCAATTTATTCTGATCTCATATAGTAAATGTGTTTACCATGGAAAAATGTACAGATCAAGGTCAATAAATTCAACAAGTATTAGCCTCCAAAAGGTCTCTAGACTGAATAAACCAAAGATTACTCTGTTCACTCACACACACACACACACACACACACACACACACACACACTGAACAGAATATTTCATATACACAGACTTTCACTGCGGTCACAACACAATATTTTGTTTGCTTTTTCCAGCAGATACTTGCAAAACACAATGCAATGGCTCCAAGAAGAGATGCAAACATTTCCCCCACCCCTTGAATGTCAAAAGAGTGCCCATTTCCTCACTTCCTGCTGTTAGAAGACAACTAATGGCTCTGCACTCACACCCAAGCAAACACTAAAACCACAGATACTGCAAATGAGGCTTCATGCAAAACTGAGGCATGTCCTCACTCTGCTTACACCAACTATAACGTTAGATCCACAATGGCTCCTATTAAAAAGGTGTAATGGCTGTTGAAATTACCCGTGCCACTGTTATGGAGTTTATTGTGCAGTATTTGAACTGATTTATGAGAGAATTAAACTCATTAGTAACAGCTACTAAAAGTTTATGCAGTATTTATGTTTCGTAACTGCTATTATTTTCCAAAGTGCTAATGAGCAAAAGTGGGCAGCACAGTGGTGCAGCAGGTTGTGTTACCACCTCACAGCTCCAGTGTCCTTCGGTTGATCCTGTCCTCAGACTACTGCCTCTGTGGAGGTTTGCATGGGTTCTCTGGTTTAGTCCCACCTCTGAAAAACATGCTGGTAGGTGGACTGGTTACTCGAAATCGCCTTGGCATGAATTAGTGTGTAAATTTGTGTGTGTGGTGACCTGTGATGAACTAGTGCCCAATCTAGGGTGTGTTCTCACTGAACACAAGTGTTCAAGGTAGGCTCTGGGTCTTTGGATCTATAAACCCTGACCGCGAACAACACGAACGTTGTAAATCATAAAATGGGATTAAATGTGGGATTTTATTTTTATTTATTCCCATGCTTTGATGGATATTCCCTGCACAGTTTTACAATATTGTCATAATGCAATGGCTGTCTGGTTAAGGACTGCACTACAAGAATTCGGAGCCACTCAAAACCAAATATCCTGGCTGGGTTCAAGCAAAGTCCAGTGTTGTTGGGAGTCTGAGCAGGATAGCAGAGTTGTGAAGACCTCAGTCAATACCGCATTCTCCCTCAGCTGAGGTTTCTACACAATACTCACTGCATTTTTTCAATAATACCTGTGCATGTTTTTTAGAGCCCTATAAGGCCACATGTTCCCGAGTTCATGTGGGAGCCCTCGGTCTACAGTGGTGCTCGAAAGTTTGTAGACTTTTCTATATTTCTGCATAAATATGGCCTAAAACATCATTAGGATTCTCACACAAGTCCTAAAAGATGATAAAAGACAACACAATTAAAAAAATTAGACAACTATTATACTTGGTCACTTATTTATTGAGGAAAATGATCCAATTTCACATATCTGTGAGTGGCAAAAGTATGTGAACCTCTAGGATTAGCAGTTAATTTGAAGGTGAAATTAGAGTCAGGTGACTTCAAATCAATAAGATAACAATCAGGTGTGAGTGAGTTCTGTTTTATTTAAAGAAAAGCGATATATCAAAGTCTGATCTTCACAACACATGTTTGTGGAAGTGTATCATGGCACGAACAAAGGAGATTTCTGAGGACTTCAGAAAAAGAATTGTTGATGAACATCAGGCTGGAAAAGGTTACAAAACTATCAATAAAGAGTTTGGACTCCACCAATGTATAGTCAGACAGATTGTGTAGAAATGGAGGTAATTCAAGACCATTGTTATCCTCCTCAGGAGTGGTCGACCAACAAAGATCACTCCAAGAGCAAGACGTGTAATAATCCACGAAGGCACAATGGAACCTAGGGTAGCTTCTAAGCAACTAAAGGCCTCTCTCACATTGGCTAATGTTAATGTTCATGAGTCCACCATCAGTAAAACACTGAACAACAAATAGTGTACATGACAGGGTTGCAAGGAGAAAGCCACTGCTCTCCAAAAAGAACATTGCTGCCTGTCTGCAGTTTGCTAAAGATCACGTGGACAAGCCAGAAGGCTGTTGGAAAAATATTTTGTGGATAGATGAGACCAAAATAGAACTTATTGGTTTAAATGGAGAAGCGTTATGTTTGGAGAAAGGAAAACACTGCATTCCAGCATAAGAACCTTATTCCATCTGGGAAATATGGTGGTGATAGTATCATGGTTTGGGCCTGTTTTGCTGCATATGGGATGGAACAATGAATTCTGAATTATACCTGTCAATTCTACAGGAAAATATCAGGACATCTGTCCATGAACTGAACCTCAGAAGAAAGTGGGTCATGCAGCAAGACAACGACCCTAAGCATGCAAGTCGTTCTACCAAAGAATGGTTAAACAAAAATAAAGTTAATATTTTGGAATGGCCAAGTCAAAGTCCTGACCTTAATCCAATAGAAATGTTGTGGCAGGACCTGAAGCAAGCAGTTCATGTGAGGAAACCCACCAGCATCCCAGAGTTGAAGCTGTTCTGTACTGAGGAACGGGCTAAAATTCCTCCAAGCCGATTTGTAGGACCGATCAACAATTACCAGAAACATTATTGCTGCACAAGGGGGTCACACACCAGATACTGAAAGCAAAGGTTCACATACTTTGCCCCACTCACAGATATGTAATATTGGATCATTTTCCTCAATAAATAAATAACCAAGTATAATATTTTTGTCTCAATTGTTTAATGGGGTTCTCTTTATCTACATAAATCTGATTTTTCTGAATTTTATATATCTGCATAAATCAGATTTATGCAAATATATAAAAATTCTGAAGGGTTCACAAACTTTCAAGCACCACCATATGTCTACATTTCCATTACGTTCTTGGCGGACGTAACAGAGTCCACCGTACACGTCTCAGTACTATTTACTCAAGTCTCTGCTATTCAGGATTTAAAAGCCCCTTTTGACACTACTTTAAAATAGACTGACAGAGAGAGCAAGGATGAGGGAGCGGAAGACAAAGAGGAAAGTAAAGAGAGTGATACAGCGAGAATACAGGAAGAAAGGGAGATAGTTTGCTGCCATATTCCCAGTGCATGTTATGTATTGCATTGATTTTGACCTAAAAAGAACTGAACTGAAAGAACACATTCTCTGATGCATGTTACTTCACTTAGCAAAAAGAGAGAGAAGATGATGGGGCGTTTGCTCACTCCACTCACCACACCACTGCTCTTTTCAGCATGGAGAACCATATAAAAGACAAATACATTACATAACACCATTAACTCTGGATGATGGGTTAAACTTTTTTTTTTTTTCCTTTCTACGTTTTTCTCTGGCCTGGAGATTACCTCCACACCCAGCCCAAACAGAGCTGCTCTGCTCCCAAGTTTCTATAAAAAGACCAAGCGGATACATTTTTAAATGAAGACAGTTTAAATGTAGCTTAAAGATATTCAATGCTACTAAACATAACTTCTGCCATAGAAGTGTGTATAAATGTGAAACGAAGTGACAAAGACAAATAACTCAAGCATGTGTATAATCCTGAATGATTAATTTGTATGGAAAAAGCCATTACAAATAACAATGACTAGTCATAAGCCGATTTATCTCTGATAAACTTGCACCAGCTAGGAAAACATTTGTGTTGCACAAATCAATTCAAAGCAAACAATTTATATTCAGTACATACAGAAACCTTAAGACGAGGTTTAAAATGAGCTTAATGCCCGTCAATAAATCCATGCTCCACAGTTTCTTTACTTTTCTACACCAATTAAATCCGAATAAAAAAAGCCCCCCCCTTCACCCTTTAGCAAAGAGTTCTTTTTCTGTAAGCAAGTTCTTGAGGTTCGGTTCTGCAAATCTGCAGTGACTAGCCAAAGACGGCAGTGAGGTGATCAGGTCAGCTAAGGGGTTGTACCCAGTATCACACCACCTCCAGCAGTTTTAGCTGCACCTCTTCATTAGTGCGAATGGAAGAAGCACTAACAAGGCTGCTGACAGGAGACTCAAAGCGAGAGTGGCACATGGTTGGCTGTGAGACAGGCTGGGTTAGTGACACGAACGTCCCTCAGCAATAAGCTAACAGCCAGAAAAAGCGTGACTCATCAAGAAGCGCTCTCCAGAGGGAGACCGTGCATGTGTGAGGGTGTGTGTGTGTGTGTGTGTATGTCTGCAGTGGGTCCAGGCTCTGACTGTGTGTCAGTACACAGGCAATGTGTGTTTGCATGCTAGTGGATCTGTCTGTCAGAGGATTAGAGACTCCTACAGAGAGTGTTCTCACTGAGACGTGATGTGTGGGAAAGCATGTTTAAAAAGTATATACAGACCATTTCAGTTCAAGGATCTATAATTAACACAGGGGCTGCATACATGACTGGCCAGGTGACCCCTGAATATTATAAATGCACACATTTAAGGTTTGAGGACTCTCCAGTAGTGATCATCAGACCAGAGATCAGTCCTTGTGCATATATTCCTATAAACACGCTGAAGGACTGAGGCGGATCTCAAATAACGTCACTCCATAAAAGTACTAAATAGAGAATAACATTATGGCATTTTCACTGTGTAATTACAGCACAGTCTTTTTTTAAATTCATTTACGCTCTGCTACAGCAGAGTCATGCTGTTAAAGAAAATCAATCAATAACTTCTGACCCATTAACAGCACTGTAGTATAATCGAAAATAAAATAGAACCATGCATCAACAGATTTATCATATATAGCTGACGGGTTAAGGGTCATGATGTTCAGGTGCTGCTTTTGGCATGGACTATCCTGTTCATATTGAAACCATCAGATTTAGGGCAGGTCAGACCTGTTCATTTCATATCTAGCTGTTTGTCCCTGACCAGAAGTACAACATTACAACAGTGTATGCAAAAGAAGCATACATTGTCATGCTTATCCTGTCACAGAAACCATTGCCATGGTAATAGTCACAAAGATCATCATCACTTAAGCACCTGTTTATAATTTGTTGTGTCACATGCTCAGTGTAGGTCCATCTGGCAAACAGAACAGAATCAGACAATACGTCAAGTCAGATTAAAGTCAACCTATTACTGCACAAGAGAGGGCCGTGACTAATAAGCCCTATCGTATAGAGCACCCAAAACATACCCGATTTGTTGTGTGTTACGCTACAATGTTTGCAACTGTCCTTTTGTCACTGGATAGAAGAGACTTACTAGAGCCAAGAGAAGACAGTAAGGAGGTTTGAACGTTTAGGTAGAGCCTGCAGCATATATAAACAGTTAGAACCTAACGTCAATGGTGTTGATGGGGATTCCTCCAGCACCATGAAGTCTAGTCCTTCTTTTTACTAACTGTATGCTTGAAATACCATTAAAATACGCTTCCAAAACAGGAAGGTAGCTATTAACTTAAAACCATTTCAGATATTTGCCCTTGATCCGACCTTGAAGCCGTTTGGATTCATTCCAAAGTCTAATTAATTCAGCTGCTGGTTATAATAATTCCACATAAATCCTCCAAATATTCAACTACTTATCCTTGAGATCATGCCATTGATCATCATGGATGACGCGTGGCTGGGTGGATGGATGAATGGACAACCAGAAAATATGAAGTGTATGGTCATGACAGTTCTTCCCTTCTCCTTCAACACCTCTGAACAAAAAGGGTCACACTTTGGACTGAAGACCAAATTGCTGCTATTCAAAAAAAAATCCTAAGCAATAATAATAATAATAATAATAATAATAATAATAATGTCTATTGATTAAAATTAATTATTCAAGCGAAACAAATTTGAGGCTAGAAACTGCACTGGATGACTAATGGAACAACAGAAACAATTCCCTTGCCTACTTGATGCACACAGCACAGGTGTTTATCCAGATTTCTCTCTCTCTCTCCCTCTCTCTCACACACACACACACACACACACACACACACACACACACACACACTCTCTATGCACCCCTCCCCCTCTTAGGATCTTACCAGAAGGCCAGCCAGAATTGCAGCTTGCTCTTCTGCAGTGAGCCTTGGAGGCTTCCCAAGTGAGTGAACAATGAAAATACTGTCTAAGCAGTAACCCTAATCCTCAAGGGCATTTAATAAACTGGCCCCCAAAACCTCAACACTGATGGGTCACATTTAAGTGCAATCCAATACTACAGTGTGTAAACAGTAGGCAGTCAATATATTTAAAGACTATATAAAGCACATTTACTCCAAAGGGACAAAACTGGACTCATCTAAAAAGAATATTGTAGACAAACCATGCTGTTATATGAAAATAATGTACATTGTGGGGGTGTGTGATGCAGCATGACACGCAAGCGGAGTACCGCTAGCCCCTGAAAGAGCATTATTTTCATACAACAGCAAGGCCTGAAATGTGTTATTCTGCTTTTACCACAGTGATTTGCAAAGATTACAATGTTTACTGGTCATGCATTTTAAGGGTTTATTGTTAGATTCAATGCTGTGGAACATCCAAGAGACAAGTTAGTTCCTGTTCTCACACGCCTCTCTCTCTCTCTCTCCCTCATAAATGCAGCTTTCATGTTACAGATAAAGACAGCATAAACTCCTCTGGCCTGAAAACTCTCCTGTGCTGATAAACTTCACAAAAATACTGTGACTGTTACAAAGTGCTTACAACCAGAGACTCCTTTATACATATGGGTGTGAAGGTCAGGTGTCCACATACTATACACATGACCATATGACCTACAGAGTAAGAAAAATTTATTTACTTATATTGTGTCTCTTAAAACTGCCACCTACCACTCATCCCTCCCCCGCCTTTTTTTTTTTTTACCTTATGCTCTGTGAGCCCCCTTTCCCTCTGCATTTTCCCCCTCCCATTCTCCCCCCCCACTCTTTTTTACCCTATGCTCTCTGCGAGCCCCCTTTCCCTCCACTTTTTCCCCCCTCCCTCCCTCCCTCTCCCATTCTCTCCCCCCCTCTCTGACCACAAGCCGTTTATAATTTGAACAAGGTGTGGTAATCGCTCAGAATGTAATAATTATTAAAATGCATTTTAATGCAATTTAATATAAATGGGTGGCATTCAACAGACCTGGGCGCAGTACCAAAAGTTTCATCTGTGTGTGGAAAACTAGAGTGTGATAAATTAGACATGCAGTTTGGACAATGATAAACTGTTAGCTATGAGCTTCTCTTGCTTCACTTGTTAGCAATGTGTAGCTCGGTCAAAAAACACAAACCAAAAGCAACAAAATAAAAGTTCAGTTCGGGCTGATTGAGTACATGGGGATAAGTTTAAGTTTCTTATTACACTATTCCTTTAAGCAAGCATTTGTCAATTTGTTTACCTAAATAAAACAAACTGCAGTTTAAAATGTATATGTACACTTCAGTTTTATTGAAAGAGGTGTAAAAAAACAAAAACAAAAAAAAAACACACACACACACACACACACACACACACACACACACACCACAACAACTTATATATATATATATATATATATATATATATATATATATATATAAATATAAATAAAATATCCAAAATTATTGCAGGAGCTTGTGGCAGGTTACATGCTCCAGTAGACTGTAGCAGCTTAACCCCATCAGCAGGCCACTTTTCCAGTCTGCCGGATTCATCACTCAAACCATTAACCTATTATGATGCAGTACACTACTGAAGCAGCATATAACTGAAAGTGGTCAATACTAAAGGTCAGCTGAGTTTCTGAGGTCATACCACATTATATAATCTTTCTCTCATATGCAAGTATATATCTACTTCCATTTCATCAACTTGAGAATTTCACTGCTATTATTTTTTACATATGAAAACACTTTAATACGAGTAGAAAGGACGTGAAAAGGTTACATAATATAAGGTTTCTTATTATACAATACGAAATGGTCTGAGCTTAGTGTGGGTGAAGGAGAGCAATACTGAGAGAGAGAGAGAGAGAGAGAGAGAGAGAGAGAGAGAGAGAGAGTTAAAGCCAATCAACATAAATAAAAAAAAAAGTTATTAAAGCAATTTCAAAAACTCCCAATTCAAAACGTTTCACTGATATGTACTTGATTACGTTATGGTAATTATAAAGACTACTTTAAAGGGGTTTCATCAACAATGATTTGCTAAACACGCACTGACACTTTTGAAATATATTACAAAGTTTTGAAGTTCATGCCCTATTAAGTTTTCTAAAGAGAATTGAGTGTAGGGTTTGTTGACCAAGTAATGAAACAAATCAAGTAATGATGAAAAAAATCCTTATCCGTTTCAAAAGATTCTTGGTTCATAGCAGACATTTTACATGGACTCCAACTTGACAGCATGAGGTTACAATCATCTTAATAAATAAATAAATAAATAAATAAATAATTTTTAAAAAAAAAAGGCAACACCATCCTTGCTTCATACATCAAACCCCCGACAGCCTTCATCATAGAGTTTGTGTTTGGTGAAGCAGTGCAGGGTCAGCTTACTCAATATGTATGTGAGGCATAGAGAGCTAAATCAATGAGAAATGTCAAGGATTTCAAGGTTTCAGTCTCCCAGCTGAGGCTACAGTTCAAGTCTACTGGATTTACTATTAGACTATGACGAAAAGGAGATGACAAGGAGGGAACATTTCATGTCGCAGTCCTCAACGCAATATATAAAATGGACTCGGGTAGAACAAGAAAAATCATGAGAAAACTATTGGTCTAAATGAGCGATCGTTTTCATGTGAAATCCTCGTCCCTAGTTATTGGCTGTACATTTAATTATTTAACCATTTTAGAATTTACTCAAAGATCACTTTCTCTCAATTAACATCCCAGTATTACAAATACTTTTTCTAGTATTACAAACAAATTATCTAAAACCAACACAAGCGAGCAATGACAAACAGGATGCTCCTATCAGCACAGATTTCCAATTTTTCATCTATTCCAACGGAACACAAATCTCATTGAGAAAAGAACAGACAAATAGAAATCTCTGATACAAACAGGAATTCCTATTCAAAAACAACTCACTACCTGGTTAAGATCTGCCCAAAATGACATGGAGCAAAAGTAACCAAGCAGTGCTTCTGAAAAATCCTGACAATCCATCAACTAATTCCCTCCAGGATGCTTGGCTCCAGTCATAAAAGATTCATTGTTATTATTCGCAAGTATTAATTTGAGTACTGCTCAGTCACAACTCAGAGCTGCATGTATGCATAACTTTTCTACGCAATTATAACAACTGCTGCTGATATATGCAGTTGGCTAGTTGTTGCTATACTGTATGTACATATGTAAACACACATGTACCAACTTCTGTCTTGGATCTTGATAATACACAGTTCATAAAATACAGGTAATTACTCATGTGGAAAGGTATGAAGGTAATTAAATATGCAAAGTTCTGCTGGTTTTCCAGTAAATTGTGTGTGTGTAATATGGTGATTTGAACCAAAAATGGGTCAGGCTTAAACTAACCTGTAATCTGCAAAAGCATAAACATTATATTAGTTCCTCTGCCACTACATTCCAGGTAATGTCAAATTACATTCTAGGCATTTCCATTAGTTTCCATGTTACAACAAATACTGTACATTTTATAGATTGGTGCTAATTCAGCTCCCCTTTTCTATTTTAATTAATTAATTAATTAATTTACTATGCTACTACAACGTACATTACTTACAAAGAAGTTACATTTAAAAATAAACGGAGCTGTCCTGTGAAGTCAATATATAAACGCTGTCAAATTACAGACTGGCGTAACGCCTAACCTTTTGTTTGGTTTACATAAGCCTTACAGCTAAACGTTAGGTAAATTGACATTTTCTGGGCAGCTACAGTGCAAATACACTGATAATGTAGGTAATAACACTGTTATCCAGAAAGAGGTACATAGAAATGTAATTACCATCAAATGTCCTGTTAAATACATCTAAAGATGCTTATAAAATGCTTATACATTACCAAATACAACAAATATTTGGAATGAACTCTAAACAGATACAAATAGAAGGCATACTAGTGATTTTTAAGGAAGATTGCTAGAAAGCTTCACAACAGAAGTGTGCATAGAGAATGCGCTCCCACAAGAAGCAACCCAAAAAATAAATAAATTAAAAAAAAAATAAAAAATAACCAATTAATAATAATAATAATAATAATAATAATAATAATAATAATAATGACTTTCATACAGGCGTAAGCAAGTGCTCAGATATGAAGACGATGTTCCTTAACATGCACACAATGCCTTTATAGCTTTAATTAATTAATCTTTAGTAAGCACCTGGTCAGGGTCCAAGTGGATTAAATGAGGATACTAGTTTGTTTATATATTGGGAAAATACAGCCATATATTTTCAATATTTTTCATATAAAATATTAATTGCTCAATCAGGATGAAATAAAAACAGTCCTGCACACCACCACTGAGACCACCTATGAACCCAAGTGATGTAGCGGAGACAGAGGAAGTGTAAGAGCTAGAAAGCAAAGACCACACTGACAGTCCTGGCATTTCCATCTTTCTACTAAAGACACTGCTTAAATATGAATACAGATATTTACAGAACTAAACTGATAAAAAAAAAAAAAAAGATACAGAGATCAGCACCTCAGTAGTGCTCACACTGTAGTAGCAGCATGAAGTGTGTGTTTCACTATATGGGTATTAAGGACAATATAAAAAGGTTAACTGTAAAGTATAGAGATCAATTTAATCCAGAATAAACACTGGGAGAATAGGAAACCATGAATACATGAAGAATCACTTCCCTGATTTCTGTCTACAGTAAAAACACCATGAATGTCTTTACAATATGCGTTCAATCCATCAATAATATTGGCGGAGAAAAACAAGCTGAACTCACATGCAACGTGCAGAGCAGAAAAAGCACTGACAGTGTTAGAGCTATTCAACAAACATGTCTGACAGAGAGGGGAAGAACACGGATTAAGATAAATTTAATCCCGACACCTTTAAATTCAAACTAACCACCGAGTCGAAAACAGGGGGCTGACTGAACTCATACACGTGAAGTCGAGAGACTAGCATGGCTTCATTGTGGATGCCCTGTGGGTGGCTGTGGTGCTCAGTGAGCTGTGCTGACCCCTGGGTGGAAAGGCTGATCTCAGCATGGCTACACCCTCCGTCCACTACCAGTTGGCATGGAAGCTGCTGCTATAGCAACAGACGGGACCCTGAAGTTCAGTGCCTCTGCCCCCTGGAGGACAGAAGACTAAACTGGGCACAGTTCACGTGAAATGGATGGGAAAATGGCAAGTTTCTGAACTACGTGAATCACACACATAATGGGTACATAACAGGAGAAGAGAGAAATCTCTTGGGTTGTCCAAGTGGTTTTATGGTTGAGGGTAGGACTGCAGTGTTCTGCCCTATTCCACAGTTTCCCCAAACACCACGCGTGTATAAGATATATTCAGAGAACACTAGAGAAAGAAACACAAAATGGGAGAACATGAACAAGTGAGTCAGCCAGGGAAGGGGTGGCGGGGGGTGTATAAGTGAAAATGAATGAAAAGAGGAGGACAAGGACACAGAAGGGACACACACACACACACACACACACACACACACAATATGACCAAAAGTATGTGGACACCTAAGAACTGAAAATCCCATACCAAAACCATGGACATTAATATTGAGTTATTCCACCTTTGATGCTATTAAAAGTCTCCACTCTTCTGGAAAGTCTTTCCACAACATTTTGGACCATGGCTATTTGGTTTTGTACCCATTGAGCCACAACAGCTCAAGAGGGCAGACAGTGATGTTGGGTGAGGATGCCTGCTGCACAGCAGTCATTCCAATGAATCCTAAAGATGTTCAGTGGGGTTGAGGTCAGGGCTCTGTGAAGGTCACTCAAGTTCTTCCAGAACAACCTTGGCAAGCCATTTCTTTCCGAACCTCATTTTGTGCACAGGGACATTGTCATGCTGGAACACATTTGGGCCCCTAAGATCCAGTGAAAGGAATTTTTAAATGCTACAGCATGCAAAGATATTTTAGACAGTTGTGCACTTCCAACTTTGTGGAAACAGTTTTATAGTCAGATGTCCACATACTCTTAACCATATAGTGTACTTCAAAACAGGAAGCAAGCCATTTGACCTTGCCATGATCTTGACCCTGTTTGGATAAATTCCAAAATCTAAATCAGTTCCTCTGCTGGCTACAAAGATGGTTCACTATAAACATTTAACCGCTAGTTCTTGAGAGGTCAAGTTACAGACAGATGCACAAATGGACAGAAGCACAGACAACCTGAAAACGAAAGTACAAGGAGGCAAGTAAAAACATAACATTTTACAGCTTTAAAGATTCACCAAAAAATAAATCAATAAAATCTGCTGCTTCCAGGCATGCTGAAATTGCTATATACACACACGTATAAAAGAAAAAAAATACCTGTAATATCTCCGAAGTGACATACACTATATACACATTTTATATATATATATATATATATATATATATATATATATATATATATATATATATATATATATATATATATATATATATATATATATATATATATATATATATATATATATATATAAAAAAACAGCGCTAAATTTCAGTACGTAATCATATTGCAAGGCCTAATACAGGACTGCACCTTTTTGGCTTTTATTTGACATTTATTTCAATCCTGGACATCACAAAAATAAGTCACAACACAACACACAGAGACTATAACATCCTGATACTTTATTTTTATCCAATCTTTTTTGAAAACAGCACATTTAAAACAGGCTTTCTTCCTGTTGTCATTTCATTGCGCTAAAATCAAGAAGAGGAGAAATGATATTGGAGCAGTTGAAAAATGAAGCTGTAGGATTATCGTTTTGAGGACAAAGTTATCTATAAAGAGGAATTAAAAAAACAATAGAAAGAAAGAAAGAAAGAAAGAAAGAAACAGAATGTAGTCATTTAGAAGCATAAATGAACCATATGACTGATTGAGACCGTCTCCAGGCACACCCATGCTGAGTTGAGAGAACAAGTTAGTGGTGTGGGAATAATCCTTGTACATAGATTAATAGCTAACAACTATAATCCAATGACTAGTACAAGGCTGTACTCCTGGTTTCATCCAATCAGCATCTTTATTCAGGTCAATCCTCCAGTGAGACAGAAAGACACGAAGGGGGGTAGGTAGAGAGAGAGAGAGAGAGAGAGAGAGAGAGAGAGAGAGAGAGAGAGAAAGAAAAAGAGAAAGAAAAAAAAAAAAAAAAAAAAAAAAAAAGCGCTGTAACGGTCAAGGATGATTTTGGCTTAGATAGTAGTTGATGCTGGTTTGCATAGTCTCCCTCCCTCTTTCTGTCTCTCTCCTCCTTTGTATCAATCTTGATCAATTGTCTATTTTTGTCTGTCCTTCTGGATGCTGACTGAGCCACTGATATGCTCACAGAAAGTCTCCTGCATCACACAGAGGAGAGAGCAGCAGGAAACTAAGATCCGTGAAGGAATTACGGCGGATATAATGTTAAACAGAGTGTAATGCAAGACTACAGACTGTAATCTTAAATGTAAAAATAATTATGCCAACTGATCCTGATAGTTGTATTGTATTATGGTATTGGTGGAAAAATACTGCACCCATTACACACACAATATAAAAGAGAAGTACTAAAGACAAGCGCTTTTGTTTTAGAGCTGCTGTTTTCCCGCTTGCCGGTAGCTCACTGCATTCTAATAAAACAGCATTATCTCCCAAACCACATAAAAGTGCCTCTAATCATCAATCATCATCAAAATCTAATTTGGTGGCTGTATATACAGTAGAGAGAGGAAATATTCCAAAGGATGGCACCATCAACTTTTAAAATCGCCAATAAAAGGCAATGAAACACTTTCATCTAAACAATAATGTTCCTCTAAAAATCCACGGTTTGGGAAGGCAGTGTGACTGATCTTAAAGGTTTAGCAACCGAAAGCTTCCATGACTCACTGGGTCTCAAAATATCTCCGCATACTCAGCAAGAAGCTCCATGTCCACAGCCTGCCAACATGAGCTCTAAGCAAAAGGAGAAAAGTAAACTGAAAGCCTCGGGGACAGGAAAAGAAAAAAAAAAAAAAAAAAAATGAAAAGCATCCAATTTATCTACTCTTCTCAAGCAGCTGAGTCATTCTAAAAGCTTCCTGCATTTCAAGTCAATTGAATTTCATGTGGAAAAAATAAAAATTCAAGTTTTCAAAAACAATAACATTTTTGCTGTTTATCCAAGAGTGCACGTATGCGGCGTTCACTCCGTTAGAACGGAACCCTTCGGTGCAGTTTGTTTGGGCAGGTGAGAACACAGCAGTTGAGTGTGGACTAAAAACAACTAGTGTTGGTCGATAGCATTTACCTCACTTGGCTGAAGCTTTTATCCAAAGCGACTCACAATTGATGGAGGATATGAATGAGAAGTTGCGGGCTAAGGGTCTCTCAAGTAATCAACTGCCTTAACCACTGAGCCAGCACTACCATAGAGAGTACACTGAGAAAGTGATTACAATGCTGAACTGATCCAACAACATGAACCAAACATGTCATGTGTTTTCGGTTGTACGTGACATTTTTCTGTGGATATGAGCTGCTCAACTGAGTTGTGAGGCACAAACTGGGCTAAAGGACAGAGTTGAAGTGCTGCAGAAATGCCACATGTTCTTGAGCCAAAAAAAGTAAAAAATAAATAAATAAATAAATAAATGGTGGATGCAGATAAACTATTAATTTCTATAAACTAGTACTTTAGTTTATTTACTTTTTTCTGTCACTGCATTTCTGACAGGAGTGTTTCAGCCCAATGCACCCCTCAGATAACTTCTCACTTTTTGACTGGTTTAATTACATGCAGTGAATGCAGGGCTGTTTTTCTGAGGACCTGGACATTTTGTTAGGATACATGGCATCATGGACTATCAAATATCAACAGATATTAAATGAAAACCTGACTGCCTCTGCCAGAAAGCTTAAAATGGGCCGTGGTTGGATCTTCCAGTAGGACAATGATCCAAAACAAACATCAAAATCAACACAAAAATGGTTTTCTGACCACAAAATCAAGGTCCTGTCATGGCCCAGTCCCTTGATTTGAAACCCATAGAAAACCTGTGGGAAAAAATGAAGAGGAGAGTCCACCGGTGTGGACCTCAAAATTTGAAGGATCTGGAGAGATTCTGTATGGAGGAATGGTCTCAGATCCCTTACCATGTATTCTCCAACCTCATCAGGCATTATAGGAGAAGACTCAGAGCTGATATCGTGGCAAAGGGAGGTAGCACAAAGTATTGACTAAAAGGGTGCCAATAATTGTTGCACACATTTCACAACTTTTTTTTTTTTTTTTTTTTTATAAACCCATGATGTGTTTGCAATTGTTTGATATCCATTAGAGCAGGAGTATTTTTGTGAATTTTAACAAAAGATTAAAAAAAAAAAAAAAAAAAAAGGTTAAACAATAAAGACAAAATTTTCACAGCCTTCTTGCTCATATTTACCAAGGGAAAAAAAGTTTTCTGCAAATTTGCAGAATTTCCACCCACCCAAAAAAAACAAAAAAACAAAAGAAAAACAAAACAAAACAAAAAAACACCCCTCTGCAAAATCCTGTACAGACTTAAAATATTCACAATAAAATCATACTTATTCAGCAGGACTTTTCTTTAACACCACACTGGTTCATTTGAAATCTTGCAAGTTAATATACAAGTAAGTATAAAACCGCAGTGTATTCTAAATTGTGCTGTGCTGGTTCTTTAAGAAATTAGAGTTGTTGATTAGACCACAACATTTGCAAGTCTAAGGCGTATAGCATCATGTCCTGCTGAATGTGAATCACTGCAGCATTTTAATTAAACCAGGATCCTGATTGAATAAGGCCTCTGAGCTGCTTATGAGATAATACATTTTTCCCTTCGGAAGTAAAAATACAGAACTTTTCCCCGTTGTTTCTAATGGACCTTTATTACTGTGCCCACATCTGATCCCAAGTCAAAGAAGAGATTGCTGTTTTCTGCACTGCTTCAATTGTCTACATACAGTGACGCCTAGACTGAACAAAGCAAACATTAAAAATAAAATCTCGCCACTGCCTGGCCTTACGGAGGAGGGAGAATGTGAGGAGAGTGTTGTGTGTGCGTGCATGCATGCATGCGTGTGTGTGTGTGTGGTCATGCAGGCTGGACGATGGTAATATATTCTGTCATTATGTCCAAGGATCTTTCACCTTGTCTTATCATCCCATACAGGGACCGACACACACAGACACACACACAGACAGCTAAGAGAAGAGAAAGCTCAGTACAGGGGAATATCTCACAGACCCACATACTCTCAGGAGACACAATGAGAATATGCTATTTCTGTGGCATTATGGGTTCGCACACACGTATACCCAGGCTTAAAGCTACACATGCACATACGCACGTACATGCACACGCATACGCGACAAACCCTTTATTTTCCTATGAAATATTCACACCTGATATCGCCGTCTCCATTTATACAATCAAAGCATTCCATCTCTCGATACAGCTGGTGGTCATCATAAATGCAGTGAAGGGACTGTAAATGAAATTCTGCCTGTGTAATTTCTTCTGATCTACTTCTGCTGATAATATCCTCAACCCCCCCCCCCAATTACATTCAAGAGTCTCAGCTACAAAGAAAAAAAAAACAAAAACATCAGAAAATACATCAAAACTAGGACTATGGGCAGGAAACTCAGCTGCTCATGACAGAAAACGATGCAGAATGTGACGCAGTGTTTGAAATAAACGGTCAGAGAATCACATAATACAAATGAGAAACATGGTGCAGTTTGTAAACGTTTGGTTCTGTCAAATTATTGCGGCGGTATGCAGTCATGAATACTTCCATACTAGGGCTGCATCAATACCATTTTTAACGGACATGGGACATGTCATTTAGATCTGCTCATGTTTCCCCCGGTTTACAAAGTGGTCATGAAAAGAGCACTTTTGGATTTAGGCTACTAGAATCATTCTTCAAGGTCGCGGAGTTGATTTTTAAATAAAGTGCATTAGCTAGCTACATTAGATATGGTTAAAACTCATACACTGGGTAAGAGCTGTTAGTTTCACTCACCCTGCATTATCTAGACATTTTTCTTCTTACCCAGCAACTATTTGCTGCAGAGGTAACACTGTGCCATCAATTAGCCCCTTGTGCTGAATTTGATCTTTTAGATGTTTTATCAGGTTACTTATATTTTACTAAAGATGCTGTAATTCCTCCTCTTGATTTGCAGAGAGGACAGACTGCTTTGCTTTGTCGATCATCATTACTCATGTAATACGTCCAGTCCACTGTCATTTTCTGTCGACTGTTCATTAGCATGACAACGTACACTAGGATTACGTCACGTGACTTAACATCACCTGGCACCAGATGTTGGTTTCTGAGCATTTAAAAAAAAAAAAAAAAAAAAAAAAAAAAAAAAAAAAAATTTGTTGATGAAAAACAAAATCAAAGTTGTTTTGTCACTTACAAAAAAGGTAAAAACTTGTGAATTATCGGTTGTGAAACAAAATGGAAACTATACAAATGAAGAGAGGATAGAGGATGCTCGCACTTGCGCCCTCTCGCATCTTCAAATACATAACAGCTCCATTACAAGTCAGATTTCGACCTACACCCCAGTGCAGCACTACACTAAAACTTGAGGTTTGATGGTCTAAAATGTTCACCCTGAAGTCAGCAATCGTGAGTGTGAGGAGGTAAGAAAGATGAACAAAAAAAAAAAAAAAGAAAAGAAAAAAACCCAAGGCTGCTGGATCACATCAAGGACAGATGACCTTGGTCAACACCATTACACCAGGTCAATACTTCTGAAATGATATTAGACACTGATCTAATTTTGCAAAACCAAACACCGCAAACTAAAATTTTTAGCAGTCAAAGAATGAAAAGCAAAGACTGCAAATGGCACCAAAGTGATAAGAAGCTGCATTTCTGTACACCAAGGAGGTGAGGAAAAAAAACAAACACAAACAAAAAAAAGAGGAAGAAAGAAAAGGAAGTGTGTGTGAATGTGTGTGTATATATAAATACTTAGAAAAGCTTGAACGATACACTATACTTCAGCATGGATTAGATATCAGGAGATACAGACTGCTATATTCAGGTGAGAGGGATATAAAAATAGCACATGTACAAAGCGTTCTATAGCAACAAAATCTCAAAATTCAGACTTAGGCACATTTTAAACGCTAGTGTCAAACACCAGAGATCATTTCCTACCTGCAATCATGCTATTTAGCTCAATCTCCTCCTCCTCATCTTTGATACGCAGATATTTTGTTGACTGAGCAATCCTGAGAGAGAGAGAGAGAGAGAGAGAGAGAGAGAGAGAGAGAGAGAGAGAGAGAGAGAGAACACAAGTGATTATATAGCAAAAGAGAGTCACATTTTTACAGGCCAGAGAACATGTGAGCATATCTGACTACCACAGTGGCAGCAGGATGAAGTGGTCTAACCCTGTTAGACAAGTTTTTCACAAGTGGGGTGCTCACCTCAATCACATACACCTCTGATAATGTGGATCAAGTCTACATTTCATAGTTCACTCTCAGAAAAAGGGCACTACACTGTACCTTTCCTGGTTTTGTATCTTTAATATGAATCTTTCACATGAAACTGTGAAATAGTAAAACTTTAATAAAAAAAAAAAAAAAAAAAAAAAAAAAAAAAAAAAAGGTCTATCCTTGAGGGTACCTGTCCAGCTGTCCTTTTTTTTTTTTTTCCTGAACCTGTAGACCAATCAGTACACTTCATATCCAGAAGGGGGCAGTGGGAATACTTAGTGTAATCTGAACATATATAAAGTACTACTGCACTGTTAGAGAGCAATAGTGTTATTACAAGTCCTGGAGAGTAACATGCTCATAGTCTGAGTAATGTAGAGAAGAAAAAGAAAGAGAGGAACACTAATGGTGTCCTCAAATTATATACAGGTTTAGATTCGATTTGAAACAGTTTTACACTAGGGTTACTTCACTAGACTTCATCCCACAAAAGTCTTTTTTTTTTTTTTTTTTTTTTTTTTAAAAGTTTGACTGTAATGCTTCAAATGGAACACTTTCCACAGACCTTCAAAATCTGACTTCCCATCCATCCATCCATCCATCCATCCTTCCTTCCTCTGTACCACCTATCCTACACAAGGTTACAACGAGCCTGGAGTTTATCCCAGGGAACTTTGGGCACAAGGCAAGGAACACCCTGGATGGGGTGCCAACCCATCACATGGCACACACACACACCAATTTGGAAACACCAATCAGAATACAACAACACAGGTCTTTGGACTGCAGGAGGAAACTTTAATACCCAGAGGAAACCCCTGAAGCATGGGGAGGACACGCAAACTCCGACTTCCCATCCATTACATCCAAAATAATAGGAATCCTGTGCCACGGATTCATCAGAAGCATTTTCTCCCATGGGAACTCTCTTGATGGGAACATTAACTGAAGCTCTTGACCCGTACCGAAATGATTATGCATTGCACATGACTGGCTAATAATTGCATGAAAGTGCAGGCATACAGATATTCCTAACGATGTGCACAGTACTGTAGGTGTTCTTGAGGTAAGTCACTGTCATTATAAAAAGGCAAATATAACCACTTAAAGTTAACCAGAACAGATTTGATGGAGATATAAAACACCAGTTAAAAGCAATCTGTGGCAATATCCTAGAGTTAGTCTAGATTCATATTCCATGCAGGCCAAGACAGCAAAAGGAAGAGAAATGCCATCCTGTTCTCATGGAGAGGTCATAGCACTGTCTCTGAATCAGCCCAAGGGAGAAAATACTCCTGAGCCAAGATAGACTCGCTGAGAATTCCTCTTGTTTATAGTTTTAGTGCAAATATAGCTCCAAAATATGTTGTTATTAGTGAACGCAAACTAAACAGAACTTGAGCTATTAAGGCTGGGAAATAAAAGAGATGGGATTAGAGAGCATTCTTGGCGAGAAAGCTGTGAAATGAAGCGATTCACTGAACAGCTGCTGCGGAAAACTGTTGACCATCATCTTAGTCAGATTATACATTAGAAGGGTGTAATGAGATGGACAGGAGTTATTGGACTGTTATTTCCTGTAATAGCTTTCCAAAAAGGTAAGATTCTTCACTATATATTCTTGAAGAAAGACATTTAACCATTTCCTCAAATTATCTCTCTGTTGCTTCCTTTTTTTTGCCATTCTGTTTGGATGACTTGTTTCTTGTCCCCATTATGTAAGCCCATCCTTACATAATTCTCAGAGACTGTTCTACTTTACTCTTTTACTGAAGGGGTTATCCATCTCCTCTGACACCTACACAGTATTAACACAACCCTCGGAACATACAGTACAAAAGCCATTTAATAGTAATCATGCAGAGAACATGAAGCGCCCTTGTGCTTAGTTCTGAAAACCATGACAGTATTCATTCATTCATTCTCTCTGGGTCTCATGGGAAATGTGGGACTGATGCCAATTATATTAATAAATAGCTAGACGAGTAGGGGCTGTTCCGCCCACATGCCAGAGTTGCAATAAGCATCATTGGTATTTGTTGACATAACGGTGTAATGGAATATGACTGGTTTAATGCATATTGGCTATGCAGAAATGAATCAAATATTATGTATTATAAAAAAAAATATATAAAAAAAAAAGGAATTAGACGCAGGTATTGCAGCGCTGCATGTATAAGCATGGGATTGCAGGTAGCAGTCTTACACCAGTTTTAGACTGCAAGATTACAGTTGTTTTAAGATTATTACTTGGCATGTTGTATGGGATAATCCCCCCCAAAAATTTTGGCTGAATTTTATAACAGATCGTGTAACATGTCAGATTATACAATGAAGATCCTCCAATAATAGGACTGCGCTTAAAGACAAAATGACTATATTATGCTTATGTCATCATTTACTTTTATTCATTTAACTTACAAATGAGGAAATACAAGTAAATATCAATAGTGAAATCTGGGCTCATGCAGAAAATAGGGTCTCGTAAACAGAAACAAACACATTATAATAGTAATAATGTTATGTCTAACCTGATTAAGACGATACTCTGATTAAGAAACTAGCATGTAAACAGTGATTATTGATGACCTTAATCCGACTAATGTCATACTCGAAGTAAACAAATCGAATTAAGACGTGTGGAGTATTCCTATTTTAGTCGTGTTTCAAAGTGCATTACAGACATGTAAACACCTTAATCACACTATTAACGTCGTGTGGGAGTTTTCACCGCATTTTGCGACAGGACACGTACACACAGCAGTGCGTAACCGTTTTACGGCAAATGAGAGAGCACGGCTAAGTCCCAAACCGCATACTTACCTACTACAGTATATAGTAGGTGAAATACATGCATTTCTATAAACTATATAGTAGATAAGTACGTGGTTTGGGATGCAGCCCACGGCTTCAAGCAGTCGTCTATTTGCACGTATAGCATGACAAGTAATTAACTGCACTTGAAGCTTTCGTAAAATTAAAAATTAAACACCCAAATCTGTATACGGTTCCATAATGAAGACAAAATGTATGTTGAGACGTGAAATTCTGGAGGGAACGTTGGACAGTGTGGCGTGGGGACGTAATGACGTGTGCTGTTAATCGCTCCATGTTCTATAACATGTAAAACGGGGACATGAAAGGGGTAGTCTAAAAACAACTCACCTTAAATCACAATATTGTCTTATTCAGAAAAATGTCAATAATTAGATTAGAGCTGTCAATGTAAACGTAGCCTGTGTCTGAATTATGACTAATCCAATGAATTAGATTTTATAAAATGGTCAAAATGAACACCGATTCATCTTCTGTGATGCTTTATCCTGATCAGGATTGCAATGGATCTGTAGCCTATCCTATCCTGAGAAAACTGGGCATGAAGGGGGAATAAATCCTGGAAGACTGGGCCACACACAACCCAACCCCCCCACCAGGAAACCCACAAGAACTTGACAAAGACATGTAATGGACATTGGTAACCTGCTGTGCCACTGTGATGCACCAGAACATTTTAAAGTAGTTCTCATAGCTCTATATTTACCAATTCCTTTCCCCACTGCATCTGTTTTCTATGTGATGTATTGTTTTTTTTGGTGGATGACAAAAGTATTCAATCAAGAGACAAAACGCCATTATGACCTCAAGCACAGTCATGTTCAGTCTTTGAAAGTGCTCAAATGGAGGGAGGGGGGGGAAGAAGAAAAAAAAAGAAAAAAAACGGGGTATTGTCTTAGGTTACATAGAGTTTCATCATATCAGCTCAATCTCATTATAAAACCTATTTGAATTATCTAACCTCAGACAGAAAGTCCCTGCAGGGTCTGAGATGCCCTGATTTGCAGGGATTATGTTGCTCTTGTGGAGTTCTAATGATGTTATGTTGGACGTAGCTTTACCTGGTGGTCAGGCGGCTACGCTTCCCCAGCAGCGAGTATGCCTTCTGTCCCTGAGATGAAGGTTCCTCCTTGTACTCTCTCTTTATTGTGGCATGGCCAGGGGGCCGACCGCGAGGACGAGGCGCTGTGTCACAGCCTGACAGCTCTTCCCTGAGAGAGTGAGGAAAATAAAGACAGTCAGCACCTATTCAACAAGAAAGGCTTTTCAAAGTACAGCTGTCCAAAGTAACTAGAATACTAGAAGATCGATAAAAGTATAGAGGACTTGGGAGAGGATTTGCCCTAGAACAATTTGCATTTAGATTGGCGTGGAGGATTAAGACCTCTCCTGGCACTGGTTACACCCAGTACAGTCTTTAAAAGATAATGAGAACAGCTTGATAGATGAGGAATAAAAAGATCATAGGTCTTCTTGAGCAGAAAAGACACTGCCTATCAAAAGTTTGTGGACATACTTTACAAGTAATATTTGTTTATCAAATCACCTTCAAATACACACTGAAGCTGTGTAAGAAATATCTGGCATGTATGGAGGATTCCATTATTTCTGGAATAATGTCGAGCCTTTATATAAAATGGCAATACTGGCATGAATTTCTAACATTTACAGAAAAGGATATAAAAAGGTAAAAATATCATTTCTGAACTGAAGAAAACATGTCTGGAACACATTAAAACAGCACACACATCTGTCACAGCATCCGACACGACAAGCCATGTTAATTCACTTACGAGTTTGTTTGAAGCATTTAATATAAAAACTCATGTTTTGGACAACCTGGCCCGTGCTCTTTTCCTGCAGAAACTCGCTCTGTGACCGCTGCTGTTTTTCACATGCGTTTTTTTCATAGAAATGCGTTTTTTCACCATTGTGAAATGACGTCACGGACCCAACTAATCGATAATGAAATACGTTGTCGATTATTTTAATATTAGTTATCGATTAGTTGTTGCAGCCCTGGGGCGCACGGTGGCTTAGTGGTTCGCCTTATACCTCCAGGGTCCGGGGTTTGATTCCCGCCGGGGCCATGTGTGCGCGGAGTTTGCATGTTCTCCCTGTGCTGTGGGGGTTTCCTCCGGGTACTCCGGTTTCCTCCCCAAGTCCAAAGACATGCATGGTAGGCTGATTGGCATGTCTAAAGTGTCCGTAGTGTATGAAAGGGTGTGTGAGTGTGTATATGCTTGTGCCCTGCGAGGGACTGGCACCCTGTTCAGGGTGTACCCCGCCTTGTGCCCGATGCTTCTTGGGATAGGCTCCAGGTTCCCCCGCAACCCTGAAAAGGAGTAAGCGGTTGAAGATGGATGGATGGATGTTGCAGCCCTAGGGTAGACGTGTTTTTGGTAGAGGCTACAAAGCACTTCCGTAAGTCGCTCTGAATAAAGGCATCTGCTAAATGCCATAAATGCACAATGTCTGATACACAAGGTGATTATGACCAATGAGGTTACAGTCCTGAATCCTGCGGAGCTCACAAGAACAAAAACGTTAACTGAAAATCGTTCTCTCTAGATTTTTTGAACTTATTCAGGCAGCTGTGGGAGAATAAAGAGCAATGCACCCACACCCTGAGGCCATAGACAGCCACACAATGCACACACTGATGCATTACTTGGCAAGTACCGCTGTTTGCCGTGGCTTTAACGTCTTCGGTCAAATTATTACTCCTAGTCTTTGTGCATACAGCTTCTGTATATGACGACACAGGTTAACGTTCAAAATATAATCAAATCAACTCAGTCTTTATTGGCCTTAGCAGAAGGAGAAACGTATTTAAAAAAAAAAAAATAATAAAAAAAAAAAATAATAATAATAATAATAATGAGCCAACACTAATGGTAAATGGTCCACACTTACATAGTGCTTTTTTAACCTTCACAGTTTCAAAGCGCTTTACATTGGTTCTCATTCTCACACACACACACACACACACACACACACACGGTAGCAGAGCTGCCATGCAAGGCGCTAACTTGCCATCGGGAGCAACTTCGGGTTCAGTGTCTTGCCCAAGGACACTTCAGCATGTGGAGTCACGTGGACCGGGAATCGAACCGCCAACCCTACGATTAGTGGACAACCCGCTTTACCACCTGATCCACAGCCGCCCACACTGTAAAACTACAGTAAGAACTCCCAGCACAGCACTGATTTCATACAACAAGCTCCCTGAACCTCTTGGCTTGTGTACACAGACTTGCTCTTAGCAGGTCAAAGAAAAATGAATGCAATTTCATACATAAACCGGCTCAGTGATGCTGAGTTGGCATTTATGCCAATGCATCCCCCATGTCTGTGTGTTTGTATGACAAGCAAGAAATGCAATTTCGGCACCTCTGAGGCTTCCGCTGGGAATAAACCTGACATTCAGCCTGTCAGTGCACTGCTAGGATGAGACCTCCATGAAGCTGTGCAGAGCCTGAAACCTAAATGTGAATTTGGGCATGAAATAGAGTAGTTTTGAAACCTGGCCATTGCTCATTTACTCATGTGGTTTCATGCAGAATGAAAGGTTAATGAATGTGACCAGTTCTACGCGCTTGAAGCAGAACGTCATCTAAGGTAATGTTTGCTTGTATCTTTCTCATTTGTAAGTCGCTTTGGATAAAAGCGTCTGCTAAGTGAATAAATGTAAATGTAATATTATATTACGTTTCTGTTTAGTCACTGAGAAAATAGACATGTGTGTCATGATTTTTACTTGAATTTCACTTAATATGCCCTAAAATGTGGACCATCACTCTTTAGAAAAATACATTTTGCAAAAGCTACTTGCTTTTCTAAATTAGTGCGACAGACACTATGCTATAAAAAAAACCCCATCATATCTCCAAATTTCCTACATGCCTTTCACAACTCTTAAAAAACACTTCTCAATTTTTTTTTTTTTTTATAATCAAATATTCCAATTAAAGACTAATTAACATAAATTGCATATATAAAATGAACAAAGTAAGAATGATAAAAACACAGTAGTGTAGATCATCCCAACCTGTTCTCCTCATGGCTGTCTTTATCGTTCACCTCCTCCTCCTCTTGCTCAGCACACAGCCTCTTGGTTTTCTGCACGAAGTGCACTGGGACAAAGGTGATTTGTTTTTCACCACCGAGCCGATCAGGCAGCACTACCTCCTTCTTCATGTTAATGTCCGAGTAGGGACAGCCGAAGGCACTATGGACAAGAAAAGGCAGCCATAAAAGAACAGAACAGAGTGAAACAAGATTACAAGTAAAAACGTAAAAAGGGATAGGAATGTACTTTGTGCTACAGATGTACTTCCAATTCTCCTAAGAAATATGGATAGGTTTTCAGTGGAAGCTGCATTCATCACACAGGCAAAAACATGCATGTAAATTTGCTTAGAAACAAAACAAAGGCAAAATACTGTAGTGTTGCCTTTATCTAAAATACCGTTTACCCCTAAAAGTACCATCGCTATAAATCGCTTATTTATCGTATATGTGAGGACCAATTGACGACGGGCCGCTGAATTATTGGAAAATAATGCACATCCTACGTGGTAGTGCACCGGAGTCAATTATTCCACATGTACCACAGTTACCACACCTCAAGACATTGCTCAGATTTTTATTTCAAGACATGTGTCAGCTTTTTGTCCTTAAAACATGCGTGTGAAACTAATTCCTCGCTCCCTCTCTAATAACAGTATATCCATGGCTCAAGCCTCCGCTTTGCCTCAAGGCCACATTACCACCTTGGATGCAGATGATTTTTCGAATAATTCAGCGGCCCATCAATCATTACTTACTTATTTCTGGAAAATCTCAATTTTCTGTCATTTTGTTTCTTGTTAAATGCGTGTGCTGTGATGGACAGTAGGCTAACTTTTCTGTTATTTTGGTTAACTTGGCAAAAGTGACATGGACCTATAATGCGGTCAAGACCTGACCAGAAATATTTTAGCTGTGCATTTACTGAAAAATAACTGCACACCTCAGAACGTCCGTCAGCCAATCAGAATCGAGAATTCAACAGCGCTGTGGTATAAATTTAATGAACGCACACAAGATATTCCATCAAGTATTTTTCCTTTGTTGCATAGGTCACATCAGTCACTCTGTAGAGAGTGTTGGTGCAGTAACTTCACTGTGAAAAGGACCATTTTTCATTTAGCCTGCACCTGGGGCACCATCTGGCTACTTCCCTCAGAGTAGTAGAGGGTCCTGTTCCCATTACAGCTTCAATACAAACAACATCAGAAGCGTATGGCACCTTCAGTAATGAAACGGAGAATGTTTAAACGCACGGTTCTTCCTCTCAGGCAGAGACTCAAATACAAAACAATTTTTTGCCTTCTTTGTGAAGCAAAAAATTAACGTTCTGAAAACAAACACTTTGCAACCTAGGAACAATTTGCAATGAGGTACAAAAGGAAAAATGCTTCATTTGTGCCACTGCTTAAGAAAATGGTAATGTTGAGCTTTTGGTTTTGTCAAAACAAAACAAAACAAAACAAAACAAAAAAAAAAAAAAAACCACACACACACACACACACACACACACAACACCCCCCCCCCCCCCCCCCCCCACACACACACACACACACACACACCCCCCACAGGAGGCAGCCAACCACCCTAAATATCATATTCTACGAGTTTAAGTCACTATGCACCAGCTATGTTTGAGTTTAAGCACATAAGGAACTGTTTATCCCAGCGCTAAGTAGCTGCTCAAGAAGTTTTATTTATTTATTTTATTGCATTTTTTATTCATTATTGATATTTGCACAGCATCTTATTTCAAATCCTCATGCACTGCATTCTCTTATCAGACACTATTCATCTGAAGAAACTATGGAAACTGAGGAAATAAATGCTCCCTGTATACATTTTTATAAAAATAAATAAATAAAATCATGATCATGGTAAATTGCCAATATCAAAGTGTGATGCCAAAGACAGCACACTGATTGAAGGCTAATCAAATATGAACAGCATTTCTTTTTCCACAGCATCATTTACATTTGCATAGAAGTATAGATCAGAATAATAAACTCACCAACAACTTTAATAGGAACACCTGTATAACTTATGCAATCATCCAATCGGTCAATTAACAGAGCTTCAGTTAATGTTCACAACATAATTGTGGGGGGGGGGGGGGGGGGGGGATCTCAGCGACATATGGAGTACTTCATAAACTGGCTAATCTAAGAAATGCCTTGCTGGGAGAGGTCAGAGGAAAAAACAGGTTTGGGCTGACAGGAAAGCTATGGTAACTTGAATAACCTTGCTTTTTCAAACGAAGGTGAGCAGTTGTTCCTTGAGGCAGATGGACTACAGCAACCGAAGACCACATGAGGGTCCTCTCGTCAGCCAATGACCAGAATGAGAGGCTACAGTGGGCGCAGGTTCACCGAAACAGAACTGAGCAATCTTCAACTGTTCAATTTCGGTGAACCTGTGCCCACTGTAAAAACATTACCTTGTCTACAGACTGTTGTGTAAAAACCATTCTCGCGATGGTTGCTGGGACAATGGTTGCTACTATGTCACTATGACTGCAATTACCACATACAATTTTGTACTCAAGTCTCCTTTGAACAATGTACCAGTTCAACAAAGACTTCATGCACAAACCATGAAGAACTTTTTTACACCATCAGTTGTTACCCAGATGAGGACGGCTTCCCTTCTGAGTCAGGTTCCTCTCAAGGTTTATCATCTTAGTGAGTTTTTCCTCATCGCCGTCGCCACCGGCTCGCTCAATAATAATAAATCCACACACTTAAAATCTGTATCCTGTGTTTATATATTTTTGTAAAGCTGCTTTGAGAATGTCCATTGTAAGAAAAAAGCACTATACAATTAAAATTTAATTGAATTAAAAATCTCAGATCAACAGTTTCTGAAATAATCAAAACAGGTCAAATGGGCCGAGAACAGATTTTCCCCCATTCTGACGTTTGATGTGAACATTAACTGAGGCTCATGAACTGTATCTGCAGGACTTTGTGCACTGTTGCTACATGAATCGGTGACTGGATAACTGTATGAATGTGCAGGTGTACAGGTATTCCTAATAAAAAGATCCTTTAAAATCAGTACCATCACCATACAGGCTTAAGAAGAGAGTGCCATTCATCATAACATAAAAACACCACTAGCACTCAAAAGCACTTAACCACCAAAAACCCTTTACATTTATTCAAACACTCAAAATGTCTTTCCATATTATAGCACAGTTAAATAATATGCTCTAGTGTGAATAACAGTACATCAAAAGAACCAGAGGGGAGGGAAAGATATGACAAAGGACAGTTATTAGCGAAAGATAAGATTATGACGACTCATCATCTCAAAAATGCTCCAGAGATCCAACAATGGACTGTGCACCTCATTAACTTGTGTGTGTGTGAGACAGACACACAGAGACTTGATCTCTGAATTTCCAAATGTTAATCTTGGACAATTGGACTATTTTAAAAGCAGAAATGAGAAAGGAAGCTGGAGGGTTTTAGAAGGAGGAGAGCAAAAATAGATTAACGTGCATGGATATGAGGAGGCTAAAATTACTGCAGTCAAACGGGTTGTGCTTCACCGCATGGCGCCCTTTTCTACAGTACAGATGGCTTCCAGACAAAAATCAATGCATACTTAAGAAGAGGTCATACGATATTTTGAAGAGGTTTAAAAGTGCTCCCTACTGCCTTGTAAAAGACTGTGAGCTTTGAAAGTACATTCCCCTCTCCCCGCCCCCACCCCAGGAACCAATATATTTGGCTCGCTCAACCTCTGGCTTCAATACAGCAAATGTGTTGATCCTGACTATTTGCCCTCTGGTACTGTCAGATACATCCTGATGCTCTACTCCTGCTTGGAGCTTCCTTCATCTGCGAATCACTCACTGCTGCTGAGGATAGCCTAAGGACTACTGCTAGATTGCTGTGGGTAGGACCACATTGACATCCTAAAGGCTGTGGATGGTCTCACATGGATAGCCTAAAGATTGCACTTTAATTATTCTCATTAATTATTCAGTAGATAACATCACTGGTATAAGATTTACTTAATGCTATATCCTGTAATGAAGTTTGAAATAAATAAAAAATAAAATATTACTCTGATGCTCGTACTGAAAAGCCATTCAACACATTCAGTACTGATTGACTTTATGGTACTATCCGGGGTCACCTAGAAGAGGATGGGGTCCTTTTTGAGTCTGGTTTCTCTCAAGGTTTCTTTTTTGTTTCAGGGAGTTTTACTTCACCACTTGCTTGAGATCGATAGGGATCCAAATCCACATTTCTGAAGCTGCTTTGTGACAGTCAGTACGTTTACATAGACAACAATAATCCGATATTAACCTGATTAAGACGATATCCTGATTAAGAAACCAGCATGTAAACAGCAATTTTTGATGACCTTCCTCCGACTAAAGTCATAGTCGAAGGACACACAAATCGAATTAAGGCATATGGAGTATTCCTGTTTTAATCGCATTATCGACGTGCATTACAGAGATGTACACATCTTAATCACACTATTAACGTCGTGTGGGAGTTTTCACCGCATTTTGTGACAGGACACGTACACACACGGCAGTGCTCAACCGTTTAACTGCAAACAAGAGAACACGGCTGAATCCGAAATCGTGTACTTGCCTGCTATAGTATATAGTAGGTGAAGTACACGTATTTCTATATACACAATATAGTAGCCAAGTATGCGGTTTGGGACACAGCCCATGGCTTCAAGCAGTCATCTATGTGCACGTATAGCACGACAATTAACTGCACTTGAAGCATTCATAAAATTAAAAACGAAACCCAAAACTGTATACGGTCCCATAATGAAGACGAACTGTATGGTGAAATGTGAAATTCTGGAAGGAACGTCGGACGGCGTGGGGACAAAACGACGTGTGAATCGCTCTATGTTCTATAACATGTAAAACGGGAACATGAAAGGAATATCCTAAAAGCGACTCATGTAAGCACCTTAATCAGAATATCGTCTTATTCAGAATAAGGTCAATAATTATATTACTGCTGTCCATGTAAACATAGCCAATGTCCATTGTTACAAGTGCTAAATAATTTAATAATATAATACCAATTGAAGTGAAATGGAATTGAATTTAAACTGGTGAAAATGGTTTTAAAAATAACTGTGTGCTGCTTCTCTGGTTAAATTGTACTGTGTTGGAAATCCCAGTCTTACTCACAACTACCATGTTATTTTCCACTTTCCGATAACGGTTCAGCTCATCCATTTCCGATTAATGGATAGGGAATGGAAATACAGACGAGACGCTGGGCAAAAACAATGTGAAGTAGCTCTTTGAGAGTATGCCACTCATATGCAGGTCACGTTATGTTTTTTATTAAAGAATGTCAAGAAGTTTCATATTAGGTATGCACAGGAACGACTTGTCTATTGCAATAATCTCACATTAGCACCCCTTCACATAAGCAGTCGTCAGTCTGTCCTAATCGTTTAAGGCAGCTGATCAAAGAAATGAAAAACCCATCATCATCATCATCATGTTCTCCTGGATGCCTTTCCTAATGACGGTAAACTCTGCTGAGCATCTCAGACGTTTGAATATTGTATTCTCTTCCTACATGCGACTCTTGATGGAAAAAGTAATGCTACTGCGAAGCTTAAATGGTTAGTCTTGAGGCAATCATATGTTAATGTATGCAAATAGAATGTAAATTATGCACTAATGAAGCTCAGCTCTATTCAGTGGCTGAGAAGAACATTTTCTGCCACATGGATAATAAACGCCGCATCTCTCGTACTCTCTCTAATCAGAAATGGCTCTCTGAAGGATTCCAGTCTCTCCAGCTAAAGAGGAAGAAAAGTATGCAAATTCTACTCCTGACTGATTCTGCTATGATTACACAGCTGGAAAAGGTGTACCGGAAAGCGGTTAAAGACATTCCAGGCTTTATAGAGACGTTCAGATGAAAGAGAAAAGGGGATGGATGGAGGGATGGACCAAACACAGCAGGACAGAATGAAGCTTACAACAGCAGATTACAATTCTTACTACACTTTGGTTCCCAATCAATCAAAATTTAACTTGATATTTCGCCAGGTGACAATATTGATCTCCCAGGGCTGGGAGAGAAAACTGATGAGGAGTGACAGAGGCACAGGCATGCCAATTGCAGCACAAAGCTGTATGCTTGAGAAGAAACTCCGACAAGATGTAAGACTTTGTCAGGACACATAAAAGGCTGGGGGATAGAATAAATGCTCCGCTCATCACAGGAAGAAAGCTTATGTATAAGGGTGTCACTTTTCAGTCATGCTAGTTTCTTAGGGAATTTGGATGTAGCTGGACCTTCACAAGCTTAAGCTGAATACTCCTGTTCTAGACAGATCAATGCAGGCAGGTTTTTAGCTGAAGATGCAAGCTGGAGAGACCCTCAGGAGAGAACCACCCCCACCTGGTTCCTAGAGGATCCTACACTCTCCTCTAAAATGCCCTCTGCTTGGATTAAAAGTCTTGCATGATGTGACAAGTCTTCAGTGCAACAACACTCGCTCAGGTCACGCTCAACCCAGATCGAGTCGGCTTTAACAGAATGATCTGATCCCAGGTGTTATGTCAGAAATGCTTTAAGTGACTATAACTAAAAGAAAAGAAGAGGAAAAATATATATTTTATATATATATATATATATATATATATATATATATATATATATATATATATATATATATATATATATATATATATATATATATATATATATATATATATATATAAATAAAAAAAGTATGTCATGCCATACCTGTGGTGTCCTGTGTATTTTGCACCCTTGATGTGGCCCACTCCCCTGCAGCCTGGGGTTGGACACACTCCCTGCGTCATGGAGCTCTTGAGGTCAGAAGGTCCTGCATTTGCTGTAAAAAGGCAAAATGAATGCCCAAATAAAAGTTACTAAAATACATCAACTTCCAGAAAAAGGCTTTAAATAAGAAGGAGTACAACTATTACAACAATACCCAGATAATCTACCTAAAAACGTTATCAAAAAATGCATAAGCCTTGTATATTGACTTTCCCCAACTCCCACTGAAATTATGGCAAAATGATTGGGAGATAGATGATGCCTTCCTCTTAATGCATGATGCATCTTCTCTGATCATAATCATCATCTTGCTAGAACAATAGTTTGGAATTTCATCCAAAAATCTCATGCCCAGACACAGCACAGTAAATCAAGTCAAGTATAACACAACAGAATCAACGTAGCCAAAGGTCAGATCTAGAAGTGAAAGTTCCATCAGTAGATCTATGAGTAATGCTTCTTGGGGGCATTCCCTCAAGGATTTTGTGACGGCGGAAATTAACGCAAAATTAAGGAAACTCCACAATGTTCAGAGTGGGTATACAGTTTTTCCAAAACTACAGCAGATTTTGGCCAAGAGGAGTCATGTGATGTCACCACAATGCACATTCAGCCAAAGTCCTCTTTGATTCTCACACGTCGAACAAGAGTACAGCTAAAAAGGTCTAATTTACCAACGATTACTACAAAAGACTTTTACTGCAATACAATTTTATGCTATTGCATTTTCGCCAATTCAAGTAGTTTTCTGCTAAAACATCCCACAGCAAAAAAAAAAAAACACAACCACAAAACCTTTGAAATCTGCCCCAACCAGTGAGGTGAATGTGAGAAGATAAAGGTTTGCCTGTTATAGACTTTTAAAAAATGATATCAAGAACAGACAAATTAGCCAACTAACCTAAAACCTCACAATCAATGTCTACACTATGAAATGTTTATTAAATGGGTCTATGGTATTAAGGACATACTATTCTTATGAATAAGGCTGCAAGACTCTGGACAGATCACGTCATGCGATGTTTTTGTACAGATAGTTTTGGACAAGTTTTGGCAAGCTCAGGAGTGTAAAACTCAGGTCCTGATGCACCCCTACAGAGATTTGTGTTTGCGTTATTTTAGCACACCAGCTACAGTCCATGGAGGCCTTGGTAATTAGTTCATCAGTTAAATCAGGTGTGTTAAATAAGGCAGAATGCTAAAATACATACTCAGAGTCTTACACTTCTGAGCCAGACAGATGCAGTAGTTGAATCCCTCATTGCTGAATACGAGTCGTTTTCAGTACGGACCGATCCAGTGGTACAGTCAGGGGCCATTTCATCATACATTACGTTATGAGTGTTATTCATGTATAACTGAATAGACAGACTGTGCATTTGAGGAAAAACAATTATAACTGACTTTTAAATGACCTTGTGCAGCACAGCATAACATGCAGCTTATAATAATTCACACTCACTCAGTGGAGGTTCCAGTGGGTGACCCGTCCTCGCACACCAGCCTACAGGATGAAGGTCTGGCAGGTCCGAGTCGACCCAGAAGTCAAACTTGGAGTGCCAGCCATCAAAGTGCACCTATTACAAAGAAAAAGGAAGTTGGAACAAAGCCATAAAATATATGATAAAATAAGATTATATAAAATAATGTCGGGCCGATCGTCCAATTATCGTTTATGCACAAGTCTAGGGCTCCAAGTGAGAAATAGATTTACTGGCAGCTGCACAAGGTGAATAATATTCAAGTCCAATTACGCCACAGAAATGCTGACAATTTCCTTTCAGTGTAAAACTTAGTCACCAAGCTCATACTGATTGTAAGCTATTATATTCTGGCATCGTAATAAGAACCATTAACATGCCTTCTGATAACAGCATATGTGAGACAGCGCTGATGTTTGTGTGTGTAATATATTATAATTTATATTTTATATATATAAATAAAAAACACACACAAGACATCAAGTCACAGCGGAGTCTGCATAAAGTATGCTGCATCTGGACCATCTCAACAGGCAGCATCTGATGAGCATCTAATGTGATTTCACCACAGAGTTCAGTTAAGAGATGTTAGGTTTCAGTTGCATCAACAGTGAAATCCTAGCAAACATCATTAAGTGCCGATCAAACTTCGCCCGTGATCTGACACTTCTGTCACTTTAAAATGTGTGCACAAAACGGTCCATTAATTAAGTCTTATGTCCCAACTGTTTCAGGTTTAGTCAGCCTGATTAACCAAAAGAAAAGGTCTCATAGAAACTGCAGAACAATAACAAAATCTAATGAAGCACAACTGAAGTGATGTTATATTCAATATATAGTTAAAAATTATTCTAATTCAGGACTGCTGCAGTCTGATGCGAAATGGAGTGTGTCTGATCAAAATCAATACATTCAACAAGCTGTTCTGACCTGCATTAGAGCTACACACTCCTAATTGCTGGTACAGCTGTAATCAAAATGATTCCCCCCCCTTGCAAATCATGTTTATTGTTGAACTTTACAGACTTTCAGCAGTTTGCAATGAACAAATCGAACAAAAGCAATTGAAATATTTCAACACAGCGAATGCTATAAGTGGTTTCCCCAAATTAAAGTGAAAAATGCAACTTAAATGATTTCTCCAGTCTCAAAGTGATTCAACTCCCTGAATAGAATCCCTCACAACAGCACCAATATGCAAAACAGGTGTTGTCTCAAGCACACCTGATGAAACTAATCAAGGGCTTCCTTAGTCGCACCAGGTGTGCATTGAGCTGGATACCTGAACTGGTTCGGGGTTTGTTGAGTGTCATGTTTGACTGCATGGTAGAAATATGGCCAAATCAAAAGAATGGTCCAAAAAGTTAAGAAAAAGAGATCATCGCCCTTCACAAACAAGGAACAGGACACAAAAAGATAGCGAAGGCACTGAATGCTCCTAGAGACATCGTTGGAAGCATAGTTCACAAGTTCAAAGTTAAGGGAACGGTGGTTACACTACCTGGACAGGGCAGAAAATTCATGGAATACCTGGACAGGGCAGGGCAGAAAAAGGAAGCCATCAATGGCTGCAACCAGATTTCTGAGAAGGCAGGTTGTGAAAAACCCTCGAGTGACTGTAAAAGACCTGCAACAAGACTTGGTGGCAACAGGCACTAGGGTTTCAGTGAGCACAGTAAGGCATGTACTAAATGCAGAAGGTTTCCATGCCAGAACTCCAAGACGTACACTGAAACTTTTCCTCAGAATCATATAAATCAGCCACAGAAGTTTTGGGATTCTCTTCTGTGAAGCAATCGATCAGTGATAGGCTTGCTGCAATAGTCTGTGTTACCTTTCATTTGATAAATGTCCCTTGCCTAGACATGTTGGATGTGAAGCTGGTGTCTGTGCTGTTCTCCAGCTCACCTTGACTCTGTAGTCTTCAGTATCAACAATGGAGGCCACGCGGATCAGCATGGGGTTTCTCCTGTCCACCACTTCTACCTTCATGTTGTTCTGAAATCCATGAGGCGTTCTCTGCAGGCAGACAGTGTTGATCAGAACCTTCACTTGGCTTTATGACAGGTTGACAAACAACACCTGCAGTCGCAGAATGCACAACTACAAGCTACGGTGAAAGAGGAGTGAGCCTGCTTTAATTAAAATCCAATTCGAAGTGTGTAAAGCCTTGAGGAGCCCCTTTTTCAGTCAGGATATTGCAGTTGGAATTTATGAATAATTATGAAACCCGTTAATCCTGACACGCAGCTAATTAATGCTATGCCCACACCCAAATCTAATCCCAACCTTAAATTTCAGTAACTGTTTGTTGTTGTAACACAACACACACAAATGTATCTACATGAGCAAAAATGGAAATAGAAGCACAAACACAGATCTGAACAATGTATTCACACACAGGCTTGGCATTTTTTTTTTATTTTTACACACACACACACACACACACACACACACACACACACACACACACACACACACACACACACACACACACACACACACACACACACACACACACACACACACACACACACACACACACGAAATGTTGTCTCGCACTGATGCGATTATCATTCTTTGCTCACCATACAAAAGGCTTGGCTCGGAACTGCAGAAGCACCATTGTCTTCTAAATACTCCTCCCATACGAAATGCTCTGGATTCGGGTGTCCTTGAACAAAAGCAAACACAATCTGATTAGAAAAAAAAGGCATCACATATGCTGCCAGGCTCATTGACTTAGTAGGTAATGTGGCTGAGGCACGTGGCTGAATAAGTTGTTAATGGTTTGGACTAATGGTGAACATTAATGCCTTCCAAGAACAAGAGTGCTATATATCACAAGTGAAACAGAAGACTAAGCATATCACTCACTGCCCGCTACAGGAAATGGCTCATACTGCATCATCTGTAAGATCTGGCTTTATCGGTTATATTGGTTTGCTTCCAATAAGTCAGGAGTTCACGCCTTATTTTGCTGTAAAACTTCTTACAGACATGGACTCCTTTAACTGTAAAATAAATTCCACAAACCCCTTCAGTACAGATTCATTTCATGTATATATGAACCAAGTATTCAAATAATCAGGCTCATTATTTAATGTAGCCACAGAGCCTTTTCATTCCAGAACTTTATGTCCAAGTGGACAGTATTTATAGGCTTGGATTAAACCTATTCAATACAAGTGACTGCTCAATTAACTCAGTAGTAAATATAATACATTTTTTATAGTGTTCGAAATCACAACCCTTTAAATCAAACAAACAAACAACCCACCTGAGAATGTTCAATACTTTAAGGTAACACTTGATTAAGGAACAAGTATGCACAGTGTCGCGGACTATGCTTACATGCACATCAAATGCCGTTTAAGGTCTAGATTCGGGTTGCAGCCATATTCCGAATATGACGTTTAATATGCCTATACAGGGACCAGAATATTCGTGTATACATGGCTGTTGTAAGTATGCCAATCTACAGTCACACTTTTGCTTTCCTGTGAGATTCGAGATGCTGCCATTGCTACCCTAAATTTCTCGTGGACCAAGCATGCGCATATCTCCTTTCAGTAGCGTTTCTGAATAAGGTGTTTACATGCAACAAATTTCCAATTAAAACAGGCATATTCCAGGAGTGGGAATCAGAATTTGGGGAATCAGAATATTGCCCGATTCGGATCAAGACAATCCGATTGCGGCGTTTACATGAACCAATACTAATTAGAAAATGTTCAAATTCTGATTAATATCGGAATATCGATGTGCATGTAAACAGTCAGTGATGAGAAGTTCCATGCTACATACACCATACGGCCAAAATATGTAGACATCTGACCATCACGCCCATATGTGGGTGTTCCCCTTCAACAGTTGCCACAAAGTTGGAAGCACATAATAGTCTAGAAAATCTTGTGCTGCCACAATAACATTTCACTTTACTGTACCTAAAGGGCACAAAACCTGTTCCAGCATGACAATGCCCCTGTGTACAGAGTGAGGTCCATTAAGACATGGTTTGCCAAGGCTGGTGTGGAAGAACTCGAGTGACCTGCACAGAGCCCTGACCTCAACTCAACTGAACACCTTTGGGATGGATTCGAACACTGACTGCTTGCCAGGCCTCCTCACCCAACATCAGTGCCTGACCTCACTAATGCTCTTGTGGCTAAATGGGCAGAAATCCATACAGCCACGCCAGAAAAATATCGATTATTATAATAGCAATGGGGGAACAATTCTGCAATGGGATGTTCAACAAGCACGTGTGAGACACGGGCACAGTATCCCTGCACTCCCTGTGACACTGTCCTCATGTGCCTTAATAATCAACCCATTATACACACACGTACACCATGTCTCATCCTATAAATAATAGAGAGGCACCAACGTGCATCCGATGATCGGGGCTGATTATCTCCTGTCAATCAAAAGAGGGCGAGAAAACACATTGATTTCGTGCTATGTTTAAAAGATATCTCTTGTGTGGAATGAGGACAAAACTGCAGTTTGTAAGCTCTGTAATCTCTGCACTGCTAAAATTTTACACTGGAAGTGAGCAACAGTGAAGCAGGAGTTTCAGAGTCGAGTCCAATTTGTATTTTTTTGCCGCGCAGTCAGTACACCATTGAAAGATTTAAATGAAGATGAGTCGACAAAAGTGTGTGTAATTTGATTTTTATATAAAAAAAAAAGCAGAAAAATGTATTTGTAGAGTAGTATATTTCCTATCTGGTTAATGTTAATATATAAAAAGCTACATACACACTTATTACCAGTTTATATATTATATACTGGCAAATAGCGTGAAAAACTTAAGTTATTATTATTATAATAATAATAATAATAATAATAATAATAATAATAATAAAACTTACATTTATATAGCGCTTTTTTCCTAGATACTCAAAAGCACTTTACATAGTGTTGGGGGTGGCTGGTCTCCTCAACCATCACTAGCGTGTAACAGCCGGATGATGCGACAGCAGCCATAGCACGCCAGAACCACACCACGCACCAGCAATAAGTGGAGAGGAAAGTGATGTAGCCAATTCAGAGATGGAGATTATTAGGGGGCCATGACAGAGAAGGGCTAATGGAGGTATTTCACCAGGACACCGGGGTTATACCCCTACTCTTTTACGATAAGTGTCCTGGGATTTTTAACGACCGCAGAGAGTCAGGACCTCGGTTTAACATCTCATCCGAAAGACAGATTTATGTAAATATACAAGTGATTTACTAAACTAAAAATCATAATAAAGCGAAAGAAATAGTACTTTAGGGCAATAAAGGTGTTAAATATAATTGTATGGACCCATACGTAGTGTAGAATTCTGAAACATCAAAATAAATCAATTAAAAATATCTGCAAGGATGCAATCATTTATATATCAAAAAATAAATAAAAAGCTGCAACTCCGTAGTACTTCATTAGGTTTTATCGAATATTAAATGAGGCGAGAACACAGTGCTGCAACACGACTAAGGGCTGAAATGTAACTACATACAGTTTAGATAATGAACATAAACCGCACAATATAGCATAATACTGTGAACAAATCTTTTACGTGCATGTCAAGCAAGTGCATGTACACATATCTGGTGTAAAAAGCCACACTCATGGCAGTGTATGTGCTGCAGCCACTGCTTGATCCTTGTACTGTGACTGGTGAAAAATGGGCTTTACTGACTGCCACATGCTCAGCATTTCACTGCTCTTACCACACTGTTAGTATTATTACCATGCCTGCGAGAATACCATAACATTTATCCGCACTTCTGCTTTTAGAACAGTTTTCGAAGATTGTCAATATTAACTCTACCCCCATTGTTTAAAACCTTCAGCTTGCTTCACAACCAAAAAGAGTCAAGTATTTCTCCAAAAAGGGAACTTTTAATTAATAAAAATTAAATAAATAAAAACATTCCAAACGATTAAATGTCTAGCCCCATTCCATGAATGACAGAATACCAGTAACTATTAAATTAAAGCACGAACTGGAACAGAATTCATTATTTTTCATAAGCACACAGTGCCGACTGCATACACCCTTTGTTTTGTTGCCTAGTGAACAAGTGAATTGAAGCTAGCGAAGGAGAGCTCAATCAGAGTCGTGTACCGCTTACACGGTCCATATCCGTCTCAGATTGTGCAGGTCAAGTGTGAAGATATGATCCTGTTTGCATTCATCCGGGTTTAACCCCAAGCTGAGCCTGCTTCTCAGGATAGGAATGACTGTGCTAGCTGCTATCACCATGAGCCAGGTTTACAGTATAGACTGCTCCATCTGTCTCTGTGACAGCTGTGTGACTCTCTCCAAAAAGGTCTCCATTGCTCAATTACATGGTCCTGTGCTCACACAGCAGTCTGACATACGATAAAGCTAAACTAAAAGTAAAAGATAACCGAGGCAGAGCAGGTTTCACCCCCAACACGTCGCCGGTGCATGGCTCGATATATAATGAATGTGCTGGAGGATTAATGCTGTAGCCTGTGCTATTTGTGGAAAGATGATGACAGCTGCAGTTTGGGTGAAAATTTGGGAGCAGCTTTAGCTTAGCACAACTCAGCAGACCAGAAGAAAAGAATGAGGGTTGACAGGGAGGGACACACACAGACAGACACAATGAATATTATATACATTTCTATTAAAGTCTTGTATCAGAACAACTGGCTGACAGTCATATGTAGTGTATAAATCTGAACTATAAGCTTCTGATGGGATGCATTACATTTTCTAAAATTATCTAAAAATTTTAAACAAAATCAAGAAGTAATGTTGACTGTTAAGAGTTTGACTGCACGTATACATATTTTATATTAATATCAAAATAAATAAACAAAATATATTCAATAAAACAACTTCAATCTGACCAATAATTTAGGACATGACTTATACTCTTTTCGTCCCATCAAACACTTATCAAAAAGGTGGGCTTTTTTTGAATTAAGAGTATAACCCCTCTGGCTCATCAAGCCAAACTACGGACAGACAACACCACCGCCACACTAAAAGTGGGCATTTTAATGAAAATTTCATGATTCCCTCAAACTTTGGCAATATATTTAAAATCTATTAAAAAGGTGTGTACTATTGATTAAGGCAGTACTAGTTTTTCTTAGGTGAGAAAGCTATTATGTAGTTTAGTGATTATTCAGTCCCTCCAGGAGCTTGCAATTTTTCAAAGTTACCGCGGATTTGGGCCATTGGGCACATTCAACCAAAGCCCTCTTCGATGTACGGCTGTTGAACAAGTACAGCTAAAAGGTCTCATTTAAAAAAAACAAAAAACACCCCACCCCACACACAGCACTATAATCTCTGCCATTTGCATCACAAAGTTTGAAAAAAGACACAGCAAAAATCAAGCGTCTCAGTCTGCGACAATCACAAAGAAAAATTCTGAAATCCTGTATGGACTGATTAACGGAATTACTCTACTTAAAATAAAGGACAAAAAAAAATGGAAGGACTAATTACACACTCATGAAATTAAACCAAATTAATTTGTCTTCCAAAAGAAAATGAAATTATGACAAAAATGGAACTAACCAAATTACTAACTAAAGCCACAAGAGCAAGCTCACTAAAGCGAGCGGGCAAACTGAGGACATCTCTCTACTATAGATGGATAGTTCCTTGAATCGTTTACATTTCATATTTCATATACAGACATGGATGAGGAGTTGTCTTGCCAATATAGACCCCCCCCAAACAGAATTTAGAGAGCAAGACAGACAAAAGAAAGCCTAGGACACAGGTATGGCTTGGTACCTACCCTGAGGTGCTGTGAGAGGTCGTCCATGGTCCTGGCACCAGCCCACAGGGTGGATATGGGGGCTACTGGCATCACACCTGAGCAAACGCAACCCAAAAAGTAAAGTCCCCATGCTTCATTTCACTCATCTAATTACAACATTGATGCTGTAAGAAAATTCTGTTCTTTTCAGACATGTATGTTAGTACATTTTTAAGCTTTACTGACAGAACACCAGTTTATTGCTGGATGCTTGCAGCTCCAACATGACAAGTCTAAAAGCAAGGAATGAAATTATGCAGAATCCTGCAAGAGGAAATAAAGTGGACTATGGAGAGTATGAACGGTCTCTGCTCTGTGCATGTGTGTGTTCTGCAGTGCGTCATGAGATGTTTGCCTCGATTTGAGAAGGCTCAGAGCTTCTCCTGCTGGAAGCAAGTAGTATAACAAAGGAGAGGAGAGAACACTTCTCCTCTTTCAACACATCAAATAATATACTAACCCTTTATACACTTCCTCCTAACATGCATTTCATTACCCAATTCAGGCAGCCATGTTAAATTACAGAAAACTAACATGCGAATAACCGATTCTCACTGCTCAAGCTGACCTTAGTCAATTTCAATCAATCTTCATCAAATAAATATTATACCCATAAATATTATATTATCTCACTTAGCTCTTAAAAAAAAACAAAAAAAACAAAAACAAAAATGAAGTTATTACATTCACTTATCTAATCAGTACACTTCACTCAAAACACATTAAATATTTTGAATAAATTCCTGCACTCATCATGCTTTCCTTCAGTGATTCAAAAGCAAGTCAGATACAGTTCATATATAAATGCAGAATATGAGCCATGACATGCCTCCAGAATTAAATTACACCACACTTACATACCTCACAACCCTGTGCCTTCATTATACATTTAAGCCCAAGGCTTAATAATAACCAAGGACAAATCCTTCATTTTTAGGTCTGTTTTTTTTTTTTGTTTGTTTGAACAGTCAGTACACTATAGACTTTTGTCATTTTCACCATGAGTTTCTTCAATCAGCGTCTCTTACCAGTAATCGTATGTGTCATCCCAGTTGTCAAAATGAACCAGGAAGCGGTTGTCTACGATGTCGGCCACAGAGGCCACACACACCAGGCAGGGGTTCTTCCTGTCCACTGCCTCCAGTTTCATGCCCACTTCAAATTTCGAGGTGGTGTTAGTCTGTTAAAAAGATGTTCATCTTATTTAGAGGGCCAACCTTATGACTAATGTAAAAAAAAACAAAGCTAGACATTTAAAATGGATTTTTTAAAAATAACTTTCTTCAGCACACAGATCATTACATTATTGTACACCTTGTACAAGGCATTTCAGTTATTTGTAATTAATCAAAATGCCCACTAAGAGTTTCACAGCTGACCCCCCCAGTTCTTAATAACTAACTGATGTTGAACCAATTCTGACCACACAGATATTAACCATTTAATACCAGCATCATTGAGCGTCAATGGTTACCAATACAAATAAAACCTTGGTATTTCCATTGCAGCCGTTTCTTTCTGGAATACAAAATAACAGGTTCTTTCAGCCTGTAAGAGGCACTGTTCACTGCTAACAGACACTTTCTCCTTCTGCTGTCTGTATGCGAGATGTCGGCTGAATCCGCGCAAGGCAGTGCACTTACACTGGTTTGGGATTTGAACAGATTCTTTGGTGCAGCCTGAGCATTGCAAGAGTCCAAGTATTTTTCCCAGTTAAACTCATTCATCTTATAACCTGAGAGACAAAGAGACAGACAACGAGTATGAAGAGTGATGTAAAAGTTAAGCGAGAAAGGCAGGAGATAGACATTATTCAGCACACAAAAATATGAAATATGAAGATTGTCTAATATATATGATGTGACTCATTAGTCCTGAACTATGTTAACATCCATAATTAAATTAACAATGTAGGTGGTGTAACCCAAGCACCATTTATCTCTCTTTATATTGCACGTCTTTTATAAAAAACAGACTGTCTAAATGAATCGCCATCCTTTAAATCCAAGTGGCACAGGTGGACTGCTGACAGCTTGCCATCTGCCAAGTGGAAACATGGCTGATATGTTCACCAGAGATCACAGCTTGTGAACCCCGCATACCTTTTGGAGGGTGTAGTTTGCGACCTGCGGATTCACACCATCCTGCTGGCCGGATATCAGGGGAATCAGCATTAACCCAAAAGTCATAGCACTCTGAGTAACCGTCAATGTGCAGACGCAGACGGTAGCCAATCACCTAGAGGACAGAAGTGACAATTGGTTATTTATTTATAAAAGGTGCTTTTAGAACTGTCCTTTGGCAGTGTACAAACCTCAGCCACGGAGAGCACACAGAACATGGAAGGATGCAAGGGGTCGATTCCCTCTAGCCTCATTCCTATTTTAAAGCCATTCTTGCTGCAAGGAAATGACTGGCACTGCAAGAGAAAAAGAGAAAAAAAAAAAAGAAAAAAAAAAACGACAAAAAATACAAATAAATAAATATATTTTTTTAAAAAGCTCTGTGACTTCAGAATGGTATACACGTATTACACCTAACTAGCAGGTGTAATTAGAAATTGTAGCTCATCTTTTTGGAAAATTTGCAAAAATGCAAATTTTGGGTTTAATAATTTTCCAGCCTTTCAACACTGCTTGGATTATGACCACAGCCCTGCTGATGGTTGTACATTTTCCAACCAATGATCTACTACACAAAAATATCTGCTCAGAGGTGGTTCTATGGTGGTTCCTGTTGACAAACCGAGAGGGTAGAGGAAAGGTGAAAAATTTGTAGAATCTGACAGAATTCAGTCAGTAAGTGCACCCGTGCGTTAGACCCATCTGATCTAATTGGAAATATGCAGGAAATAACTAGCATTACCAGGCATTCCTTTCACCTCGATCGTTTCGCTGTTCGTGATTACTGAGAAGGAGCGTCCCATCGCTCAGGTTGCTATGGCTACTTGCTCGCATTTCTAAAGGAGAACAGATGTCTTGTCAAATCCCTTCACGGAGAACGTGGCTGTGATGACGAGCGTGACGGATGCTATAGGCGTGCTCCATGAGGCTAGGGTAGCAACAGACTTCTGAAGTCATCCAGATGTAGATCTCAAACAATTTCTGCCCTCGTGCTATACGACTGGCATACGATTACATGATTTACGATCTACCACATATATAACGAGTCTGATTACTACAAACAATAATTCTGGCACCTTTCCGTTTTGTGAGAAAAGAACTGAAAAATTCACTTCTATCCAGGTTTCTCTGTGTAGCGCAGAAATCTGGTTGTAGATTCCTAATGAGCACGTCAGAGGTGAAAGTGGCTAGGAGAAACGCCCTGAAATAACGACATGAATCCTTGAGAGGAACCGAACTCAAAAGGAGAACCTATCCTCTTCTGATTAGTGAGATAATAAGTCATTACTCTTAAGGGTAATAAGACAGTAGTAAGTGTTCATAAATGGGCTATATGAAACTTATAATGGAAGTCAACAGCTGTACACTTATTTTGACAGAGCAGAAATGTAAAAATTCTTGTATGTGGTAATTAATTATACAATAAAGAGGTGGAACATTCGTTCCCTGATTGTGCTACAGCAAAAATATCAGAATGAGCACTTCGAAAAAAAATGGATTTGAACAAATGTACTTTGAATGGTTTTAAATAATAAACTTACGGGGGGGGGGGGGGGGGGCAAAACAAAACAAAACGAAACACCACATGTATGGGTAAAACATTTTTACCCTGAACAATAACTTGGATAATTGAAAAAATAAAGAAAGAAAGAAAGAAAGAATTAAATATTGTTCAACTCCAAACAGCACATCCAACTGATTTTTTTCCAACATGAACTACAAATACGATTTCTTTTCTATTGGAATCAAAACATTTGTTTACTGATGATCTGCAGTGGAATGAAGTGAGCAAACACTGCTGCATCTAAATGAATCTTCCAAATTGACTAAATGAACAAATCAATAAACAATACTTCGAGTGAAAAACAAAACAAAAACATCTGCTCATCTAGACAGAACCAAATGGTGATGGAAGCAACATTTATTTCACAGAGCAACATAATATCTTCCTCAGACTCACATTTAGACCAGCGTTATAGATCTGTTAACAGCTTTTCTCATCAATATGTTCCCTTACACAAATGCTGCCTTTAGGCTTAGAATTCTACAAGTCCCAGCTTTGTAGCAGCTGGTGTGTGCAGCTCAGGAAAACATTTCAGTGTGAAGCGCACACCCCACACCACTTACTCACTGAGCACCTGACCTGCAGAAAGCTCACTCCCATAAAGACACTGCTGGAGGCACAAACACTCCAACACAATCATTAGACGAACTATTACACAGCTGTAATAAGAGCTCAACACAAAAAGATGCTCAACGAGTAAACAGAACAAAAAGATGCCTGAAGTAAACAGGTCCAATTCGGTTAGATGCTTTAGTCAGCACACAGTTCCCCACTGCCTGTCAGGAAAATCTATAATTATGCTCCACATACAGGAACAAGAGTGGAAGTACTTATGCTGAACTTTTTGGCTACTTCCCTTAGAACAACAGAATACTTCACACAAAAAGAAAGCCTTAACAGCAGGGAATGGTTCCAAGTTTGTCTTTTTAAAATTGGGCCCAGTGGGACTCACATGTACACTACATGTGCCAGTTTGTCCAGCTTCAAGTTAACCAGAGAGTTCAACTGAGAACCAGCACTTCTACTTCAAAAGTAACCCTATTCCAGGGCTAAGTTTCAGCAATATGGCAGAAATGAGCACAAACATTGAGCCCCATTCATATTTGCAGATAAAATCGGCCAGAGTTACAGTTCTGATAACCCAGTGCCTTTGTTGGTTCTGAACTGTGTATGCAGCAGATGCTCTTGCACAGGCACTAGTCTGGCTATTTTGGAATAAACATAACAGAAGCCAGACTGCTTCATCGATCTCTGCCACAAATAACAAACTTGGTTATGTGGCTTATTATAAGTTGCTCTTACACTATGACAGACCTGCATGTGTTCTGATGCATGTTAAGTAGCAAATGATTAAGCTGTCCGGAGGTAGTTAGAGCAGAGTCGAATTATTATTATTTAAAAAAAAAAATAAATAAAAAAAAAAAAATAGAGATAGATATATATTATATATTATATATTATAATATATAATATTATAATATATAATTATAATAATTATTTATAATTATTATAAATAATAATTATATTAATTATATAGGGGGGGGTTTGTTAGTTATCTAATAACAGGCCTCATTTATCAAGCTGGATACAATCTGATATATTTGTGAATTATTCATATGAGCGTTCACACAAGAAAGTTTGTTTTCATGAAAATCCTGTAAATTTGTTATAAAACATCTGTACTCCTACCTGTGCTCCTGAGCATGTGTAAATTTGCACACAAGAGGACTAACGCAAACCTTGACTTGGTCGACTTCAAATCACAACATTTGCATAAAGATTATATGGTTAAGTTTAAATAGCTTTAAAAAATTAAAAAATAAAAATACATTTATACCATTTAGTAGACACCTTTATCCAGAGTGACTTGCAGAAGTGCTTTGGTATCTATCAAAAACACATGCACATGCTAGGTCACTAGGTCACGGACCAAGAATAACATTGAGAACATTTGGTGAAAATCAGTTATTAAATTATGACAAACGAAATGGTGCTGTAAAAATGGAGGACGGGCCGGTCTATCTTTACACAGCCATAAACATACAAATGCCTCAGGTGATGGCAGATTTAGTATTTTCTTGTTTTATTATTAAATATTTTTGATTGTTAATAAAAATAAAGTAAATTTTCCATATGGCTACATCTCTGTGTGTGTCAAAACCACCTCTAGTGTTTATTGCCAAAAAGTTGTATTTCAGATTCATGACCCTTGAACCCGATCCCATTTGAAGTTCCAGAAGTGTCTGGCAAACTGAAGACGCTCGAGTTTGTTTTTGGATGAGAATACAGGCTTTTTTCTTGAAACCCTTCCAAACAACTTGTGGTGATGTAGGTGACTTCGGATTGTAGTTTCGGAGATTTTCTGACCCCAAGACACAACTAACTTCTGCAATTCTCCAGCTGTGATCCTGGGAGATTTTGTGGCCACTTGAACCATCCCCTTCACAGTGTGTTGAGACAATATAGACACACATCCAATTCCAGGTTGATTCATAACATTTCCAGTTGACTGGGACTTCATAATTATTGCCCTGATGGGGAAATTGGCATTTTCAATGCTTGTGCTATTTTCTTTAGAGCCACTTCCCATTTTGTGATGCTCAACAACCTTTTGCCACACATCACAGCTATATTCCTTGGTCTAACCTATTGTTATGAGTGACTAAGGGAATTTGGCCTGTTACACCTCATATTTATACCCCTGTGAAACAGGAAGTCATGGTTGAACAATTTCCGGGTGTACTAAAAATTTTTAAATAATCAATGGGAATATACCACAAATATATTTCTCATATATGAAATAGGGGTGCCAATTATTGTGCCACACATCTTTAACAAAGATTTTAATAAGCCTGTGTATTATTTGTAATTGTTTGATATCCATGAGAGCAGAGTATTTTTGTGATTTTTTTTTTAACTAAAAGATCAAAAGGTTAAACAATAAGGACAATTTTTCACAGCCTTATTTGCTCAAAATTTACCACGGGTGCCGGTATTAATGGGGTGAACTGTAGCTAGAATTAGTGGGATAGGTTACAACCACATGTGCAGCCTTGGGGAAAACCCCTATATTCACAACATGGCAGGTCATTAATATATATATTACACAGCAGGGCATCAGTGATTAACAGGTACATGGGTACAGAACCATGTACAGTAAATAACGAACTAGTACTTGCTGAAAGTAAGAGGTTTTGCTCTTTTATATAATAAATACACACACTGACGTGGTCAGTAAAGTTTTGCATAAGTTCATAATACCAATAGTAGCAGGTTATTTATATTCTCAGAGTACATGGATTGTGTCTCAAATTCCATACAACTGTACTGAACTGTTTGTCAGAACATCACTGGTGTCATTAGAATTTAGGCACACTGTGGCTCAATGGTTAAGGCTCTGGATTACTGATCAGAAGGTTAGGAGTTCAAGCCCGAACACCGTCAAACTATCATTGCTGGGCACTTGATCATGGCCCTTAAACCTCTCTGCTCCGAGGGCACTGTATCATGGCTCACCCTGCTCTCTGACCCCAACTTCCGAACAAGCTGGGATACGTGAAAAATATATATTCTGGTGTAATCTATGTGACAAAAGGCTTCTTCTTTTTGAGAATAAGAAGCTTCACAGTAAGGAAACAGTACAATGTTCGGAAATCTACCACAAGAAACTTGCAAAAGCATTTTTCTACCAAAGAGGGTGAAATTCAAGAAAAATGTAACATCAGCTTTGAACACAATGAAAAGCTTTATCATTAATACACCTTCCATGTTTTCACAACGACCAGCTTTTGTTATTCCAATATCAGAAACTCAAATAAGTGGTATGCACGAATATAGCGCTTTTATCCGAAGCGCTTTACACTGTGTCTCATTCACACACACGGTAGCAGAGCTGCGATGCAAGGCGCTAACTTGCCATTGGGAGCAACTTGGGGTTCAGTGTCTTGCCCAAGGACACTTCTTTATGTGGAGTCATGTGGGCCAGGAATCGAACCAAAAACCCTACGATTAGTGGACAACCCGCTCTACCACCTGAGCTACAGCCGCCCATATATTAATTTTTATTTTATTTATATATATATATATATATATATATATAAAAAAAAACACACACACACACACACACACAATATATCTGCCAGATATATTGTTAGTAACTCTGTGGCCTGTGTCTGTTTGTATTATAGTTGTCACAATACATTCCCTGAAGTGTGAATTATGTGGCTTAATGCCAATCTCTGAATGACTGGCCTATTAAAAAGTACCCTGCCTTGTTATTAATAGGAAAACAAAAATGTCCGCAAACAGTACAACCACATTATATTTAAAGGTTAGTTCTAGCTGTCGTCCATGATAAAGCTGAAAAGAGAGAAAATGCACACCGTATAAATATTCACACAATATAAGCAGCTCACAGCTCCCACTGCTGACTGCTGTTATTTTTAGTCCTGCGCAAAACCTGAAGCAAAAAGCGCTTATTTAGACTTAAATCAGCAGTGTCAGGATAACCGTATAGAGGACTCTGATATAAGCAGTTTGAATTTAAACAATAAATGCAGGATTAATTCTTACCTCAGTAAAGAGTCTCGGGGGGGCTGCGATGGCTCTTTCCTCATCCAAGTACTGATCCCATGACCAGGGCCTTTTCTTACTGTTAACTGCACACACAGTCGTAAATATAAAAATCACACTGCATAAAATGTGGTACAGTTACAGGTTCAAACCGAGTGGAACACTAACACCTTCCCTAAAGAGCTCATAAAAATAATAATAATAATAATAATAATAATAATAATAATAATAATAAATTAGCTGTAAACAATAAGCTTCTAAGGTTGGATTACATGAGAGATGTTTTACCAACTGAAGTGGACAGTTTATTTTTCATCCTTGTCGTGTCTTCTTTCGGACGTTCCTACAAAAAATAAAAATAAATAAATAAATAATATTATAATATTTTGGTGATACTTTGAATATCAGAGCAAAACACTGCGCATGGCTCAGGTGAAGGGCGGGTTGTTAGTCTGTACTCACTCTGAGACAGTATTCCTCAGACACACTTCTAGGATTCAAATTCGGTTTCCTTTTCTTTCGGTCCTCTCCCTGCATCATTAGAGAATGATAGACTCTGGAATGACATGCAAACAATACCAGTAAATAAAAGAACAGCCGGGGGGGGGGGGGGGGGGGGGGGGGTGTTCTGAACAAAAACAAAATAAAAAACCCTCACTAGCAGTGTGCCGGATGATTCATATTTCTGCTCTTAATAAGCACTCTTGCCATAGTCTTACCAAGACAGAAAATGTATAGGTTTGAACAATAAATGCTCAAGTATATAGTTTATCATTTTATTTATAGTTTGTAGTCAGATTAGGCATCGTGAATAAAAGTGCTGGAAAGGTATATTACATACCACTGTGTATTGTCACAGATTTGTATTAAAACCAGAAGAGCTTTGAAGTGATTCGGGGAATCCATAAGGCGTCCTGAATTTGGATTACTCAGCTACTCAGGTAGCTCACACTACCTCCGTCATCATCATGTATGCATGTGTTCGGAGGATGCTCACAATACAAAAATGCTAGTTTTCATTCTTGTACACCTTAAGACAGTGGTCACCAACCCTCTTCCATGAGAGCTACCTTCCTGCAGGCTTCACCTCAAACCAAAACCAACATACTTGTATTAGTTGATCAAGAACTTCTTAAGGCAATGATTAGATAGACAGGTGTATGGAATTAAATCAATGCTAAAAAGTATTGAATGTAACTTTTCAAGAAACGAACAAAAATACACAATGGGAAAGAAGAAACACACTCTGAAACTGATACGTGAACTCCATGGCGAAAAATTAACAAGGTCTTCAAATAAACTGCACTAACAGTTTTCTAAGCTTCCTTTTCACTAATCGTGGTCTATGAATGCGCTGCCACAGTTCGTGTAAACTTTCAACATTCACATTCGCCATTCTAGCACAAATCTCACGTGCGGGTGGGGCTTAACAGCGATTAACTCTCATTGGCTAGTGAGATTTGGAACGACAGTTTGAGAATCCAGCTGAAGAGGAGGATGACACTGATAATGACGGTCTGACACTTCTGAGAGCTAAATCGCTCAAAATAAATAAATAAAAATTTATCTGATGAGACTACCCAAACCTCAAATTAGACTAATATACTGATTAGGTAAGTAAGTAATTTCTGACAGAAAACAAAACACTATAACTATAGAGAGATCCAGAACGTTCTTCAAACTTCGCACCACTGAAGTCTCTACTTCCTGGCCAGGGAGCTGTCGATCCAAATCTCACTAGCCAATGAGAGTAAATCGCTGTTAAGCCCGCCCACATGTGAGATTTGTGTCAGAACGGGGGATGTAAACGAGCACTGTTGAAGCGCATTCATAAACCATGATTAGTGAAAAGGAAATCTTAGAAAACAACTGTTAAAGAACGCCGTTTTGTTTGAAGACCAGGCTTCATTTTTTGCCACAGAGTTCACCGTTTTCAGTTTCAGAGTGTTGTTCTTCCCTCATTGTATATTGTTCGTTTCTTGAAAAGTTACATTCAATAATTTGGGCTGGAGTTAAAGTCACACCTACACAGTCTATAGTGGATGTTCATAACTGAATTAATTTTCTGCTCACAAACAAATCATGCACACAAAAGGTAATCATTCGCTTGCAAGACCTGTATTACAGCTTAGTATTAAAAAGGGATTTGCATAATGAAACAATGAGTGTAAAAAAACAAAAACAAAAAAAAAATAAAACCCTTTTAGCTGCATATAAATCAGATTCAGTCATAAAAAATAAATAAAAGAAACCTCATTTTGTCTTTAATGTTCAGTAATAGCCACATCAGGTATGGCACTGTTCCAAAATCAACACCACCCTTAAATGACTCACCGGTTGGTGTTTGCACTCACCTAATCCACCCTATCAGGGAATCGGCGCTCCGACTCCCATTCCAATCACATTCTACGTCCTGATGCAGAATCGCTCCAAAATCTGCCATTAAAGCAAAAGAAACCATGTTCTCTTAAATTGTTCCAAACACTGGGGCTTTCAGATCAATCCTATAGGGACATCCTTCAACCTGACCGTTTAGTTTAACAGGCAACTGGCAGTAATTTGCTTGCTGCTGCACCGAGTCAGTATCTATCGGAGGAGTGAGGTGGATCATTAGACCTACAGCACTCAATTAATGCAGTTACAAAAAAAAAAGACATCCAAACCCTGAGTGTACTTTCCCCTGGGTATCGCTGATCATAAGGAGTCAGTGAACATAGCACACAAAAGACATTCAGTTACAACACCAACATACTGAATTTCTTCACGTACAAGTATAAGCACCAGGACAACTGAGATCAGTTAGATGATAAAATTATTTTTTTTTTTAAGTCAGCTGATATCAAGGCTCTGTGGGTTGACTGGCATTTGCAGAGATCATGCAATAAAGCAGTGATAATGTGTTATGATAATGTGTTATGAAATGTTACATCAAAAGACATGTTACACTGAACAAGTCATACGGTTAAGTCTAAAGAATCTCCGTCATTGTTATGGAAACACAGCTTTATGATATGTAAAATAAATAAATAAATAAATAAGGCTAATGTTTCCTGAGATCTGGTGTTAAAAATAAATAAATAAATAAATAAATAAATAAATTGGATTATGTGCTTCAAAAATTCATAAGTCTGGACATGTTTGTAAAAATGTATTTTACATCATTTGTTTAATCTTCCTTTTTGCCACTGACTGAAAGTAAACATTTACAAAAAAAAAAAAAAAAAAAAAAAAGAGGAAGAGTGAATATTTTCTAGGGCACAAGGTGGCTCAGTAGTTAGACACCTCCAGGGTCAGGGGTTCGATTCCCACCGTGGCCCTGTGTGTGGTGTTTGCATGTTCTCCCTGTGCTGTGGGGGTTTCCTCCGGGTATTCCGGTTTCCTCCCCAGTCCAAAGACATGCATGGTAGGCTGATTGGCATGTCCAAAGTGTCCGCAGTGTATGAATGGGTGTGTGAATGTGGAATATTTTCTATTAATGTGTCTGGACTAGAATAAACATGGACACACAGTAGCGATTACATACGACTTGGATCATAAGTGAGAGAGACGATGAGGCAGAGACAAAGACACATTGTGAAAGAGGAAGAACATGGCTATTTAAAAAAAAAAAAAAAAAAAAAAAAAAAAAAAAAAAAAACAAACAAACAAAAACACCCAAAACAGTCACATTCACTGTGTACTGCTCCTCAACATGCAATAAGTGTTACACACACACACACACACACACACACACACACACACACACACACACACACACACACACACACACACACACACGCTAATTTGCTTTGAAATTTTATTTAAGAACCATTGTTGTTTTACAAGAAAAATATCAAATGCTAATTTTTAAAAGTGATATTTTTCCAAGACATACTTGGCTACAGAGGTGTCGAAATTCAATGAATAAATGCTAAAAACTGTAAGCAAGTTTCTGAATAAATTCTCTCATGTAGTTAGTGCTTATAGATATACAGTACTGTGCAAAAGTTCTCAACACCCTATTTTTTAGTACATACATTTTCAACATTGTCGAGTCAGTACAAAAAATTTAGATTCCCAAACATTAGTTCTATAGCACAAAATTAAATTTTACAGGAAAAATGTTTGGCTGTCAGTAAAGAAAGCAGCATATTATGTAAGAGACACTTACTAGAACCAAAAAACAAAAAAAACAAAAAACAAAACCCACACCACCACCACCACCACCACCCACCCACGATTTTGATGCAAAAATAAGAAGCAAGTGCGACCATCAAAGTCTCCAGAAGAACCATGTCTGGTTCTGCAAGATGCTTATTTTTTTTGGTCACACCAAGTATTGACACTTTTTTTTTTTTTTTTTTTTTTTAAATGTAGAAACATTTAACTGAATTATTTTGAAGGCATCTTTGCTCTACAGCATTTCTTGGCACGTGTCTAAAGCCTTTGCCCAGTACTGTATTTTCTGAAACTGTTCAAGTGTGAATAAGAGATCTATGCCGGTTCTCGTTTTGGCACAGAGCTTCAAACCATAACACTTTTCGAACTCAAATATGGGCTCTCGAATGGCAGAAAGAACCGGTTCAGTTCTAGCACCAACATTCAGCTGGTCTATTTAAAAAAAAAAAAAAAAAAAAAAAAAAAAGAAAGAAAATAGAACTGGTGACATCAGGGGAAGTCCATCACATATCAGCATCCTGAACACGGTCTGTACAGTACAGGATTTTTTGAAGTTTGTGATTGTTGCTGCCAAAGACGCTCGATTTTGCTGCGGCTTTTTTCAACACTTGAGTTTGTGGGGGGTTTTTTGCGTAAAACTACTTGAATTGGCGAAACTGTTCTGCACGGCCTTTCACAGTGATGTTTGTTGGTAAATGAGACCTTTTAGCCGTACTCAAGTTTGGCACACGTGACTCGAAGAGCGCTTTGGCCGAATGTGTGTTGGGATGACGTCGCATGACGCGTGTTGGCCCAAATCTGCGATGATTTTGAAAAAATTGCAAACTCCTCCGAATATCAGAGAGTTTGCTTGAAATTCATTTCTGCGAATGCAAAATCCTGAAGGGATTGTGAACAGGAGCATCACTGTTAATGCTAGCAAGACATCCTTACAACAACTACACTCAGAACTAGACTTAGAAAATATTTTAGCACTGTATAGATGCTGAAGGATCTGATTGGGGGATGCTAAAACATTCTCAAGCCCCATGTAAAACCCGATGTCAACATCCTCCAGTGTATAAGCCATCATTTAATGAGCTCGTTCATTTAAATTCAGCTAACTACAGAAGGAGTAGCACTGAGACGAAAAACAAAACTTTAGACAGGGTCTGATTTGAAGACCATGCTGAACATGCTGTATTCTTTTCCAAAGCAGATACTCTGATCGTTTGTCAAACAGATAATTGGAAAGCTTAAATCTGACCCACTTAATTGGCATGTGGCTCAAGTTCCTACGAATATCGCACACATCAGGTTCTGAGGTTTTAACACACAGGCAGCTTAGCAAGAGATAAACACTGCCTTTATCTTTAACTGGTAGTTCAAGCACCCTATAAAAAAAAAAAGCGCCATTAGGGGAATTTTTCACACGCATTTAGATGTTGATCATGTTACAGAATGATTGTTAAACACTCGTTTGAGTAGTGGAGGAAAATAAAACACCAGACCGTTTAAGAGTTTATTGGCTTCTTTATTAAGCCTTGGTTAGAAATGGAAGACACAGAAGTAGACTCGTGAATCGGTGTGGCATTGGAGCAAAGGAATAGTCACCACAGGTAGGGAATGATTTTTGCTAGTCAAAAGATGTTGGCAAATCCTAAATTAAAACAAGATGAAAGATTTCTCAGTCAAATTACTGACCCATGTGGCATGTGCATGCACGTCTGTTAAGGATCCTAACCAACTTTAACGCTGGAAAGAATGCGAAAAGAAACATTCGACATATTACAGGCTTAAATGACTGAAATCCTAAAACAGCCATTCAAACGGTCAGTTTTGTTTTCTGTATAATGGATATATACCAAGGTTTATTATTTCCAATCTAAATGAAGTCCTGAGAGAATAAGCGCCAAGTACCAAAGGGGAGCACCTCATACACTGTGCTTCAGTGCAGCACTGATTGAACAGAAATGTCCATAAATTGCATCAGCCATAAACCAGGATGGATGATGGGAGGAAAATAAGTAGTAGTTGTGTACAGCCAACATAGAGCATGGTGAACACAACGAGGAGCAAATGTTTTAAACGTCTACAAGAGATTAAGGCAAAATAATACAGGGGACTGCGGTTATTTAAAAAAAGGATTATAATAAATAAATAAATAAATAAATAAATAAAATCAATAAAAAACAACAAACCATAAATCTTCAACAGTTGATTGGTGATATTCCTTCAAGTATATTATACTGGAAGTTTTTTTTTTTAATTATACATTTATTTATATAAACGAGGCTTTGTCTAATTAAATGTGTACATTTGCATACAAAACTACAAGCATAGTGTTTGTATGTTAGAATTAAAAATGCATATTTCAATGTGTGGTTTGAGGTTTACAATAAATCGTATAGGTATGGACAGAGACAGATATAGAGAGACAAATAGATCGATCATAGCTAGATATACAGATAGTGAGAGATATACACAGATAGATACAGACGTATATAGAGATACAGATATATAGAGAGACAGGGCATGATGTAATTGTGAAATGGTCAGAGCTTAAAGCCTTTTTCAAAAAGGTGGTCACAAGTAGCCAAAAACAATGAAATAAAGATTGTTTTGGAGTTTGAAAATTATCTTGCGTTTTTATATATTTTTATTACTACAGTTTCAAATTTACAGAGCTGAAAAAAAGGTCTCAAAAAATATGAAAAGACTGTAGTGCCTTAAATAAAACCCAAAAGAAAATCCACAAGAGAAACAGAGACGAGCAAGGCACAGAGACCGAGCGAGGCAGCTGACAACATGCCAACTTGATCACAGCACTAGAGAGAAGAATATATAACCACTGTATGGTTAGAATCTCACATGTATAAATGACTAATAAAGTTTCACATTTAGGCTGATGGTTCAATTCAGGATCATATTTTGAGCCTCGAACATCTGAGAACGTTTATAGACTACAGCGCCATTTACTACACAGTCATGAAATAACAGGGATGACTTTTCAGCATATTACTCACGATGACGAGAAGAAAAACAACAGACGCACAGTGGACAAAAACACAGCAGACACCACACCCTGAATACCAGCAACTAGCAACACACCACAAATAAGATGTCCGAAGAACCAAATGTCCTTAATACGGACACAATGTTCAATCGGGCCAAAAGGTAACAGTACATGCTGTTTCCCAGAGTTCCCAAAACATGCTGATTAAATAGCTACCACCAGGAAGGTATGGATAAACTAATAAAAAGGAGGGGTGATTACAGTGGTATTATTTATTTTTAAAAAAGTCTTTTCTCAAGAAACATGAGGTAAAGGACATGTACTCATTCATTTAGATGGTTCAAGCTTTCTAAAAGGGTTCTGGCTTGTTTAAAAAAAAAAAAAAAGGGTTCTTCTTGGGATCTGTTTGAAAATAGAAAACATTTGCTGGAGGGTTCTACACAGAACGTTAAGCGACAAACCAAAGAACGTTTTAGGGGATTTAAATTTTTAAAGTCAAAGACAAAATCTTCCTTGCCTTCCTGACCTGTGTGTAAATAGTTATCCCGAAAATATCTAGATAATTTGTCAACAAGCACATTGGCAAAGTTTAACAATATTATATTCATTTAAAAAAAGAGAATCCTCAAAGGAAATGAACACACCCCGTTTCCAAACTCACATCTCAATTGCTAAGAGACTAATTCAAAGCAGGAACTTTATTCACTGTTGATATTTTTACTTTTAAAATACCTTTTCCCCACAATGGGCCTTCCGCCAATTGAAGCCTAAAACAATGGACATGAAAAAGGTCAGTCTTGATCCTTTTATTATCTATTATGCTAACAAATCTGATCCGGAATCTCTCCGTCACACTCAATGAAACAGCAGGAGCTGACAAAAACCAAACACTCTAAATTATATATAAATACACTGCAGGAAATACACAGAAATAAATGCAGCAAAATGGCAGAGGTGTGTTACGTAAATGTATGTCATTCCCCTAAAAATGACATTAATACAAAAAGCAAGCAACAAGCAAACAAGTGACAAGATCCTAATCTTGTTTTGTATTAAGTCTGTAAGAAATTAAATTTATTCCTGACCTCAATACGAATCAGGCAGGGGGGGCACAGGTTAATTATACAATAAAGCTTTGAATTAATTTCAGAACTAGATAGTTCAGTTTTAATCTCAAGGACATTTCAAGGACCTGCACAGAAACAATGGTCCACTGCTGTGTTCCTGCACGTGTGGAAGTTACTCTTTTTTTTTTTTTTTTTTTTTAGCTACATAATGTGCGACATACTTGACTGCACCTTTACTAAAAATTAATACAAAACAGTCCAGTCTCCATCAATCATCATCAGTCTGACACGTTCATCAAAATGTTCATGTACACCGGGGAACTGTAACGCACGATCCAAAACAGTTTCAATGCCCAAGACGGTATTACTGTTTATCGTAATAACCTGCATCTAGTGAACACCTCTCTTATTACAAGGAAATTGCATGCTTGATTTTTTTTTTTTTTTTAAAGCTAGTTTTCATAATGCATCTTCATATGAATGAGCTCAAAATGAGCATGTACAAATACCTAATATAGTCTTCCTCTCTTCCTGAGAGTTAAATTGTAATCAAATATAGAAAGATGTATATTCAAGGAGAAGTGCTGCTGAGACGGAATATCGTTACAACATTAAGATAAAGGGTATGCACGTGACGTCACGTTAGCTTGTATTATATTTTCGTTTGCATCCATTGTAAATTGCGCCGATTTTACTTCTTTTTTGGCCAAAGCTTCCCGTGAAGTTTTCCTTGGGTTGTTTCACAAAGCGTATAGTGCAAGTGCAGATATGGGATATGGGTCACCACTTTTAAAAGATGATGTAAGCAGGTCATCAATTAAAAACAAAAACAAAACAAAACAAAACACCACCACCCCACCCCCTTATTTCACTCTAAGAAGGACTTTTGCAGAAATGTTTGTTGGAATATAATTTCTTTAATGTTTAAGAAAACACCATGCACCGTTAGTAAAAATTGATTGGGAAGGAGATTTTTGGTTCTGAATGAGAAAACTAGTTTAAAAATACTATGTGGTTTATTGCGTTTCCATATTAGTTAGTGGAGTTTTAAAGGAAATTGCCAGAGCATCATCAAAACACAAACTGACATTATACTGTATAATCAGGAAACAGGCTTTTCAAGGAAATGACATTGGATTGGAATTTAAGCTTTCTTCAACGTTGCAAAGTATCATAACACAGCGCACACGAGTAATTTATCCAAAAATCATGATCGATGTGGCCCAATTTGTCGTTTCAACATGTAATGTCTTGCAAATGAAAAGAGAAGTTTCTGAAAAAAAAAACACCTCACATGCACAGTCACGTTTTTAAACTTCAATTCTAGATGAAAAGCTTTTGCTTCGCAAATCTAAGTCTTTTTAAAAAAAAAAAAAATAAATAAATAAATCTTGCCTCCTCCTTTTCACACAAATTTTATATATACACACACATACACAAAAAAAAACTGAATGCAGCTTTCCAATAATATTTTGGTAGAGAAAAGCAAATTAAGCCCAATATCACAAGTTATACTTCAAGGTGTTTATTCAAGGCCAAATTAATAGCTAATAACAAAAGGCAAGTAAACAAACAAACAAACTCATGCTAAGGAATAAATTCACATTTACCTTCAACTTGAACTAAGGCGTTAAACAGGAAGTACTAAAGGGGCAGCCACAGAGCTGGAAACAACTCGCAACTTCCCGACACCAAAGTGAAAACAAACATCAGCCCAAATCATATGGCATTATGGTGTTCTACATAACCGACCAGTCTACACTTGTACAAAATCCAGCAAAGTCATACTGAGGGGAAACTCCAAAAATAAAACATCAAGTCACAGTTGTGTTCAGGGAATGATGCTACGCAGGAAAACTGAACAAACAGCCAAGAGCCAAATGATCACAAACAGGATCAACACACTGCCATGAAGCAGAAATCCTATCAATCATTACTTTGCTTGTTTAAATGAGTTTTCTTGATTTCTAAAACTATCATATCTGTACTTTCAATCAAAAATAAAACTTTACAAATTCTTCGGAAAAACTTTAGAAACGCTCTGCCCAAGAAAGTCACATCAACAGGTGCATCAGAAATGATCGACCGTCTATCCTACTCTGTTCAATAGAAAAACAGTGTCTGCGCCAATTCAAGCAAGACTTTACAAGCACAAACATCTATTTTGCTCATGCCAATCATTATATTCATAGTTTGACTTAAACTGAAGCAAGAGAAATTAAAAAAATAAATAAAAAATTAAAACTGCTTAGTTTTTGTTCACACGTGACCGCCACATTACCTGAAACTTAGCCATTTTGAAAGAACGCTTAAGCTCCGCCCACACAACACAATCACATCATACTTTGCTGTTAATGATCTACACCTCAAGCTGTGCGTCACTACAATGTGCTTTTAAAAACTTATGTAGATTGGAAACACTATTTTTAAAACCTCTGGGTTTTTTTTTTCCCCTTTCTATATTCCAAAACAAAACTGCCTTTTTCTAGAAAACCTACATTTGGGGGAAATCCTCTATAAACATCCCTTTAAACTGGGTTAGTAAAGAACATTTCATGACTAACCATATTTAAAAGGGGATACTACAGAGGATTTCCCCTAAAATCTTAAACTGTTGGATTTTCTACTGGGAAGAAAAAAAAAAAAAAAAAAAAAAAAAAAAGGATATAAAAATGAAATCCTTCCCCCCCTTTTTAAATTGTACACAACTGCACACGCTTTTCCTGATTACACAATAAAAGGTCCTTCCCTTGAGAATGTCCTCACGATGAATGCAAATAATATCAATTACAAAACAAAAAAACTGATTCATGGTTTTATTCAATTTAAAAGTATGCAAATTCATACATACTTATGGGGGGGGGATTAAACACAAGAATCAGAAAATCAACTAGCAAAGATTTACTCTGAATATCTATTGTTTATGAAAAAATATATATATAAAAATTTTTTTAAAAAGACCCTATTCTCCTCCATTATCTCGCTTTAATCTGCTACCCCTCATTCATTTGATCTCTCTGTACTAAACCAGCTCTTTCACACAGACATACAGGCCATGATGTACACAATCAAACACTACTGACACTGTAGTCCATGAAGCCCATTTTCTAAACAAACCAGTCCTCTATTAAAGCCACGACAGAGCTCTTAAAGAACTGAATCATTACTGTTTGGTAAACTGTTTATTATTAGCCCACAAACAACGCCGCCATTAAAGTTTCAACCCGCAAACAAATAACGCTAGGGTATCATTTATTAAAAACAACTAAAACACTCTACCCAGCAAGAAAACACCCAGAAATGAACAATGTGTCAAATAAATACAGAGAAGACGAATAAAACTAGCCTAAAAATGTGTTTACAGCTAACTTTAAAAAAAAAAAAAGGTAGAAGTGCCTTCTCGCACGAGGAAGAGAAAACATCAGGAAGAGTTGTAACTGTAGCAAACTAAATTGCGACGTGTTACAATATGAAAATGAAACATTTCCGAGAAGAGGAGTTTAAAAAAAATAAAAAAAGAAGATATAGTTGTTTCATTTAGCCACACAGCTAGCTGCGCGCTGGAGAGTATAATAAACAGTCTAGATATTGTGTATGAATATATAAAATGTTTAAGAACGGGGGGGAAGGGGGAGGATGATTTGGGCTGTCAGTGTGCGCTCGTGCCTGAGGGAAGGGGGGCATCTCGTTTTGTTACATTCTCTCGCTTTAAACAGGAGAGAAAGCAGGGCAGATTAGCGAGCACAGCCATCTCTCAGCGCATTTAAATACGATAGGGAAAAACACACACACACACACACACACACACACACACACACACACACACACACACACGAGTTCACATCCGATCGTCTCTCATACCTAAAATACGACGTCCTGCTGAAGTGTGACACTCGTTTTCGCTAGAAAACTTAAGCACACTAACTCGGGGTTTAATGAAATGGTTTTAATTCCTTACCCCACACGCCAGTCGGTATACGCGCTTCAACGCTGTGACAGTCAAAACAGGGCTCTCCTCCTGCACGCACTGCGCATGCGCCGACACAGCCCTCTACTGGAGGCTTGCACTTAATATCAATTCGAGACTCTTATTAGATATGAAGAGGACAGGTGTTGGGGGTTCATCAGAGGGATGATTGTTTGTTTGTTTGGGTTTATTTGACAGTATACATTGTCACTAAGCAGCTATGTATAAACCTGGATGTACATTTATATTTACACTCCTGGGCAAAAATAAATCAATAATGATAAAAAAAAATAGGCCAAGCCTAAAATGGCAAAAATATGAAACTTTGAATGGACTTAACATTAAAATAGTTAAGGTTCTCGTTCCAGAACCTTCAGACTGACTGTCCCTCAGTGGTGGAATGCACTTCCGATCTCAATCTGGACCGCAGAATCTGTTACTATCTTCAAAAAACCGCTAAAGACCCACATCTTCCATGAACACCTAACTAACCCCTTTTAAAAAAAAACCACCTTACTCTGTGCACTTTGCTTTTCTAATACTTAATTAAAGATCTTGTATGGTAGCATAACTTGTATTGTTCTCCGCTTGATATATCGCCTTGCTTGTATTTCCTCATTTGTAAATCGCTTTGGAAAAAAAGCGTCTGCTAAATAAATAAATGTATATGTAAATGTAAATGTTAACAACAAATTATTGGTGAGGAAGTAGGCAGTAATTAAACAAACAAATAAAGTAACTTAGAAATGGGATAGCTTTTAATTATAAACCTTGTGGACAATTTTTTCTTTTTCTTTTCTTTTTTTCCCTTGATTTCTTTTTTTTCTTTTCTTTTTTAAACTTTATGTTAATTTTGAACAGTTAGTTTGAATTTTACATCAAATATGTTAATTATTATCATGCTTTTACCTTCGCATACAAGAAGACTATTTAGCCTACTGTAAGTGAATTTCCGTGTTTCTAGCTTTCCCCCCAAACTGTTCACTGCAGCTAAACAAGCAAATGGTGACACAGAAGGTCTCAGGAGAGCATTTGTTTAATTTTTGCTAATTTTCTGACCTATAATTTGATTTTAAGACCATTGAAAGCTTGATTTTTTTTTTTACCCAGGAGTGTAGATCCCTGCACTTTGATGAAAAAATGGCAATAATAATAACTAAAGGTTCCAGAGTGTAATTTTGCATGTTGCTGAGCTGGTACATTCAGGCATACTGTACATCTTTAGTACGTTTTACTTTAATTTGTTTTGAATCAATCCCTAAGGTTCAATTGCTGTATGTACCTTTTAAAGGTATACTATATTCATAATTATACAGACAGTGGAATTCTGATCAGAAGGTCATGAGTTCAGATCCAAACATTGCTGAGCTGCAACTGCTGCGCCCTTGAGCATGGCCCTTAACCCTCAACTACCCGGTTTTATAAATTTAGATAAATTTAAATTGTTCTGGTGGTGTTTTTTGGTGTAAAAGCCATAAATGTAACCATTTCCAGCTGAAACGTACATATTAAAGGTATAAAAAGGTACCCTTAATGGTACCCTCGCAACAACAAGGAAGAATTCAGTTTAGTACCTTGAAAAGATAATGAGCAAGACAGAGGTGACAAATCCCAGCGATTACACAAGTATGAAACCTTAAAATGAACCAGACTCAGTTTCTTCTGGGTGACACCTTATAGTGGGATTATTAATCATTTCTCTTCCATAATTGTATAGTATTAGGTCAAACAGTGTGAGGTCTGTTGAAAGGATTCAGTGAGTTCGAGCATTACAATCATAATGATTACAGTAATAGATCTTAGGTACAAGTCTACAGTGCCTAGGTAAAATTATCCACTGAAGAAAGGGGGAGAATTGGGCATAAGCTGTTTTTTGTCTTTAAGGAATCCATGTGGAACCATCACAGCAATCTTTACGATATCCATGTGAGACCATCACAGCAATCTTTACGATGCCCATGTGACACCATCACAGCAATCTTTACGATATCCATGCGAGACCATCACAGCAATCTTTATGATATCCATGTGAGACCATCACAGCAATCTTTACGATGTCCATGTGAGACCATCACAGCAATCTTTAAAGTATCTATGTGAGACCATCACAGTAATCTTAAGGTATCCATGTGGGACCATCACAGCGATCTTTAAGGTATCCATGTGGGACAATCACAGCAATCTTAAGGTATCCATGTGAGACCATCACAGCAGTCTTAAGGTATCCATGTAGGACTGTCACAGAAATCTTAAGGTATCCATGTGAGACCATCACAGCAGTCTTAAGGTATCCATGTGTGACCGTCACAGCAATCTTAAGGTATCCATGTGAGACCATCACAGCAATCTTAAGGTATCCGTGTGTGACTGTCACAGCAATCTTAAGGTATCCATGTGAGACCATCACAGCAATCTTTAAGGTATCCATGTGGGACAATCACAGCAATCTTAAGGTATCCATGTGGGACAATCACAGCAATCTTTAAGGTATCCATGTGGGACAATCACAACAATCTTTAAGGTATCCATGTGGGACAATCACAGCAATCTTAAGGTATCCATGCGGGACTGTCACGGTAATCTTAAGGTATCCATGTGGGACTGTCACAGCAGTCTTTAAGGTATCCATGTGGGACTGTCACAGTAATCTTAAAGTATCTATGTGAGACCATCACAGCAATCTTTAAGGTATCCATGTGGGACAATCACAACAATCTTTAAGGTATCCATGTGGGACAATCACAGTAATCTTAAGGTATCCATGTGGGACTGTCACAGCAGTCTTTAAGGTATCCATGTGGGACTGTCACAGTAATCTTAAGGTATCCATGTGGGACTGTCACAGCAATCTTTAAGGTATCCATGTGGGACTGTCACAGTAATCTTAAGGAATCCATGTGGGACTGTCACAGCAATCTTAAGGAATCTATGTGGGACTGTCACAGCAATCTTTAAGGTATCCATTTGGGACTGTCACAGCAATCTTTAAGGTATCCATGTGAGACTGCATAATATGTTGTTTTCCTTGTTTTTAAAAGTATTTTTTAAATTGATTTCCTTTTATTTTTTACTTTATCTTAATTTGATAATTTTACATCAAACATGTTAATTATCATGATTTCACCTTTGCATACAAAGGTGTTGCATACAAAAAATGCACCCCCCCCCCCCCCCCCCCAACAGTTCGCTGCAGCTAAAGTAAACAAGCAAATGTTGGCACAGGAGGTCTCAGGAGTGCATTTGTTTAATTCTTGCTAATTTTCTTACCAATGATTTGTTGTTAAGACCATCAAAGCTTTATATTTGGCCATTCTGGGCATTTCTTAGGTACAAGTATCCAGGTAAGATTATCCATATGAGACCGTCCACAGCATAATTTGTTTTAATTTTTCCTTGCTTTTTTATATATAAAAATAAATATGTCATTTATTGCAAATCATATGCTGAAAGAATTCTAAAGCCCATTGTACCTGTTCTAATTACCTCTGTATTGCTCTGATAATTGGTTATTCGGTTAAGCACTACTAATGCATCCAAATATGCTTCATCCCTGTTTAGCTTGATTAATGGTCCAAATGCTTTAAAATCTAAATATGTAAATTACCTGATGCTTTTATTTCATGTAGCCCTATAAAATAACCATATGAACATTCAGAAAATGGTGCTTTAATTGAATTGAATTGAATTTTATTTAATTTTATTTTGCCAGCGTGAGCAATATGTGCATTGTGAGCTGGGTGTTCTGTAGCCTCTCTTATCTCATATACTGCTGCTGAGCCATAATACAAAAGATATAGAATGGCATGTATCAGTAGACTTCTCAATCAGATTAGGTTAGACAGATTTCATTTTCGACAGAGAGAAATGCAGAGACGAGATCAGGTTCCACTGCCTGTAAGGCACTGAAGCAGAAACACTAGCACTGTTCTATCAGACTGTAGCCCAATCAAATCATATAGATTACATTTAAGAGTAAGATCAGTCTATAATTCACAAAACTTCATATTGATAGAATTATACAACACTTTACTATACTTTAAAACTTCTAGATAGAACACAGCCCTCACTTTTCAAATTTAGAAATATGCTTCTTAAATATTTTCGGTAAGGATCTTATAAATATCCTTAAACCATGAGGTTAGACTGACAGAGATTGTGAGCGGACTACATAAAAACATCAGCAATGCGAGATTGATTGCTACAGAATTAAAGGGAGCGGTTAATTTAGGAGACTTAATCAAGACAGATGGTGGGTGATTTTTTTTTATAGGATGAAGGCTAGGGAATCAGATGGAATTATGTCTTTGAAAGCACCAATGGGAAAACTGTACAGTACCGAAAAAACAGCACAGTAGTTTTAATTCCAAAATATTATGCAAGTGAGGATGCCAGGTAACCGATATTCCATCTCTGTGGAATAAACTGTGAACATTTTGCTTAAGGGAAATTTGCTTAAGGCTATACTGTTTGGCAGTGGCCCACACCTAATATAAGTTACGAAAATCTTTTTCATAGGGATTCCTTTCCAGTTTTAACCTTGACTAATAAACTAAGCACACAATATCTGACTGCATTCAAATATACTACCTACACAGCAAAATCATTAGTGTTCACTTTCCAGGGACAGTGTAAACTACAGTGTTGGTGTTATTTTAATGTTATATGTCATTGAAATTGCACTGCCAATGTTCTCTGTAACATGGTGACAGTGTTAAATTTGAGTGTTCTTTTCAAATTAACCAAAACTGGTGTAAATCAAAATCACATCTCCATGTATTAGCTCAGGGTTTATATGTTTTAACAGATCCGCCATTTTCTCTTACATGAAGACGACGAAAGCTCAGGTAAACCGGTTACCATACAGTCCTGCTACATGAAAGACTGAACAAGAATGGAATATTAATAGTTAAAACAAGAAAAAAAAATACACACAAAATACACGCTGAAATATGGCCGGAAAAGTGTTTGCCTAATAGATGAAGCCATGGCAGTATCCACCTTTTACGTTGATTTGTAACCCGCCATTGAACTAAAGAAGTTTAGTGTATGTTGGGTAATGTCATGGGCATTAGCTGAACTTTTAATCATCTGGGGCTGAGCCCAGATTCTTTTCCATCAAAAAAAAACTTTTTAAAACATTGCTACTTTTAAATAGACTGTTTGCATGCATTTCCCCCCTTGCTTGTAAGGGCTAATTGCTTAGAAAATGTGAAAATTGGACAAAAAGTCATATTTATCATAAGACCTGCTTATGATTGGAGTGTTTTTGAAGCTACAGCCACAGACCTGGATGAGCTCACCCATACTGTAACATCACATGTCAGTTTCTGTGAGGATATGTGCATCCCTACTAAGACGTTCTGATTATACAATAACGAAACCATGGTTTACAGCTAAAGCCAGAAAGCTTCGTGCCGAAGAGGATACTTACAGGAATGGGGATAAAGTCTCGTGCAACAAGGCCAGGAACACACTAACAAAGGAGATCAGAGTGGCTAAAAGGAGCTACTCGGATAAGCTGGGAAACCAGTTTTTGGTCAACGACTCTGCATCTGTGGGGAAACACTTGAGAAACATCACCCCACTCTATTCAGAATCAGCATTTTGCTGACGAACTGAATGTGTTTTACACCAGGTTTGAAAAGCCCGGTCTCACACCCCTCCCCCACTATGATCAACACCTCCTGCAGACCCCCCCCCCCCCCCCCCCCCCCCCCCCCCCCCCCGCACTTCTGGTCTGTGAGGAAGATGTGGGCATATTTTTTTTTTAAAAACAGAAGACTAGGAAAGCTTCAGGCCCAGATGGGGTTTCACCTGCCTGTCTGAAAGCATGTGCTGGCCTGGCTGCCTGGTGCGGTCACAACAACATTAAGCTTAGCAGGCTCAAAACATTGGAGATGACAGTAGACTTCAGAAGGTGCCTCCCTGCACTCCCCCGACTCACCATCATGAACAGCGCTGTCTCAGCAGTGGAGTCCTTCAGGTTCCTGGGCACTACTATCTCTCAGGACCTGAAGTGGAACGCTTACATAGACTTCATTTTGAAAAAAGGCCCAGCAGAGGTTGTACTTGCTTTGCCAGCTAAGGAAGCTCCACCTGCCACAGGAGCTGCTGATACAGTTTTACTCAGCTGTCACTGAGTCCGTCCTGTGTACTATAAATGTCTATAAATGTCTGGTTTGGTTCAAATGCTAAATCTGACAGAAGGAAACTACAATGTACAGTCAGGACTGCTGAGAATATTATTGCCGCCCCCCTGCCCAACCTCCAAGAACTTTACCCCTCCAGAGTGAAAAAAGGGCTAAGAACACCACTTTGGACCGCTTGCACCCAGCCCACTTTCTCTTTGAACTATTGCCCTCTGGTCTGCTCCACAGAGCACTGAGCAGCAGGACAGCCAGACACAAGAGCAGCTTTTTCCCTCAGGCAATATCCCACCTGAACAATTACAACTGCCAACAGAGTCTCTTCATTGTGCATTTAATGCAACAATAATTGAATCCTTTTCAATAATTATTATATTACATACCTCTGTACATTCATTCATACAGCACTTTCATTGTACAAACTGTATATAACATACACAGCACATTCTATACTTCCATTTGCACATAACTGTACATCTGTAACTGGCATACCTGTACATACATAATCCTGTTTATATTTGCTATGTCTTTAGTACTGTATTATATTTAATTTGATTGCTTTATTTATTATTATTATTATTTTTGAAATATATTGTCTGATGTTCCATTTTTTTCTGCTCTGGAATCTCCTGTAGCCAAGACAAATTCCTTGTGTGTGAAAACATACTTGGCCATAAAGCTCATTCTGGTTCTAAAATTGTGACTAAAATCTCAGACAAATCATGTTTTCATTCTTTATCTTGTCATAGAGGAGGATCCCACCGGTCAATATATGCATAACATATGCACTTGGAATAGTGACTCCAATTTGAAGGATAAATGCTCACCAACTGGTTATGTGAGTATATAGTGAACTGACACACTGGTCACCTTTTTTTAAAGGAGCATATTTACCATATTTGCTTTGAATGCATTATACTGAGATGATTTGTGTAAAATGTCTGTTTTACAGGAACGATACTATGATCAAGTTAGTGGCCAGGGTTACCTTGCCTACAGACTAAAAACCGTTCAGCGAAACTCAGGAAGTAACTCAAAGAGGACATCAAAATCAGTTTACAAAGATGGCCCCGAGACCCTGTGTGAGACATCTTCAGCAGCTGAGCAGATATAAGGTGATCAGTCCAGAGAAGCTCTATCTGTAACGGTGCATTCGACAGACCAGTCAATTGTTAAGGAGAGAATGAAGGCGACAGTCAAGTACAGACAGAATATGATACAAGATCCAGACAAGTCTTCACACATCCTCGATTATTTTTCCAGATTCTTGGATACACCAGGCTTGGTAAGAAATGATGAAATGATCTTGATGTTCTAATTGTGTTTTGTAATTGTAATTGACATGATTTTTCTTGGTACTAGATTGACCAAGACTTCACAATGCTCTTTGGAGAGGAAATCTCAGGCAAGCTCATAGCAAAATGGCTAACATATTCTACAAGCCTAGGATAACTGCTGACTGCAGAAACCTCTGCCCTGGTGCACATGTGGATGACCTCCTCTCTGCTCAAGAAGAGTCTGATTATTGCTAGTCTAGGGTTTGTGTGTGTTTGTGTGTTTTTACTGTATACTCATGGGTTGGGGTGTCAAAATTCCAGCTGACTAGGCTGGGACAGCGACGTAGCAGTTATACTCCTGCTTGTTCATCTCTTACCTCCAACCATCAAAGGAAGGGAGACTGGGAAATTTGGTGCCACTGAAGCTGCTGATCATGTGGTCAAGTTCATGAAGGTATATCCTGGAAATCCACAGTTAGTCTAGTCTAGAGGGACTTATAATATGTCAGTCAGAATACTGAAGTATAATAGGTTTAAGTTTTGCCACACATCATTAGAGTTGGGTGATATGGCTATTAATTATATCTATATTTAATATTTTCCACGGTATTCAGTATATAACTATATTCATGTATTTAGTTTGAAATTTACTAAATAGAGTGAATTTTTCTCAAGAAAACCATAATGTAGGCCACACTGTTGCCAAGTTCATTTGAAAGTAAAACTACAACACAGAAAAATCTCAAATGCAAAATCTGTCACTTGTAAAATAATTCAAGTACATTTAAATTTCTCAACTACTGTATTAGCTTTCTACAATTGAGTATTGCCGCAGGTAACATTTTCCTTGTTTTAGCTAAAGTATATCAACTTTATATATACACACACACAGTGCCCTCCACTAATATTGGCACCCTTGGTAAATATGAGCAAAGAAGGCTGTGAAAAATTGTCTTTATTGTTGAACCTTTTGATGTTTTGTTACAAAAATTCACAAAAATACGCTGCTCTCATGTATATCAAACTAAAGACATTAAAGATGGTTCATATTTCCAAAATCCTACATTATTTGGACACAAACATGCTCTTCAGATCCAACTATATTTTGAAACTGCTAATCCGCTCAGATACAAAAAAAAAAGGATATGCAAACTTGGCTGTGTTTACTTCATTTTAAGAAATTTGCAAGGACCTTGGCCTCAATGCCATTCAATATTGGTGTCTCCTGCACAATACTCCTTTGATTTTTGGAGATCGAATTGACTGGGACAGAGGTTATTGGAATTTGACACTACTTTTAGTTCAGATTGTGAACATTGTATTCTCACCGAATGTAACACAGGGTGTGATATATTTTTGGAAACATTTAAATTTTGACCATAATAAACTTTTTAAATCTGTTTGCAGAAAGATGTCTGATTCTGAAGCATCACCTGATAATTAGTTTTTCAAATATTATTTTTCATGTAGCATGTTATAGAGCTGTTTGTGAATGTAAAGTTTCAAAAATCAAAGCACACAACAAGCAGGGTTATTGACTCCCAAAAGAAGGAACCGATTCTGAACAGCTGAAACGAGTTGTTAGTAATTCCAGACTTACTTCCTGTACTAACCTACGTAATTTGGTAACAAAAAAATGAACCTATGGTCTTCATCGGCTGTTCGCGAACAGATGGAGCTGAAAGTCTTTATTTTAGTGGCGTTTCCTTTTCTACACATGCTGACAACGGTAGACGAATCACAACAAACTGGGACATCTGACCAATCAGAGCAGAGTATGCTCTCTGAAAGGAGGAGTTTAAATGGTAAATGGTGCACTTATATAGCCCTTTTATCCAAAGCGCTTTACACTGTGTCTCATTCACCCATTCACACACACACACCAATGGTAGCAGAGCTGCCATGCAAGGCGGTAACTTGCCATTGGGAGCAACTTGGGGTTCAGTGTCTTGCCCAAGGACACTTCAGCATGTGGAGACATGTGGGCCGGGAATCGAACCGCCAATTAGTGGATAGCGATTAGTGGATAACCCGCTCCTGTGACACTTGTTTGTGACACTGGGGGAAAAAAGTTAACGCTGCAATTTAAATGATGAGCACAAAGTGTTTTTTTGACCTTGGATGCATGTAAATCTATTGTATTAGACCTTTATAACAAAATTATGCACGTTTCAAAACTATAATTGGTGTGCTTTAAAAATGTAACAAAAACTCTGGTCAAAAACCATCAGAATCAGTTGACTTTTCATTGGGAATATTTAGATTTTAAAAGATTTTAGTTTGGTGCTGTTAATGCAGTTTGGAGGGCAGTGAGGTTTTAACTGAAACTCTGAATGTGTCACTACATCATGAGTGAAACACTATGGAACTGAATAGCACGTTGAAATGTAAGCTTGTTCTGCTGTTGAAAATGAAATGCCGGTTTTTAATAAGATATTCAATATTATTTTGAAGTATGAGCAAGCATTCCTTTTGACTAGTAAGTTTACTACAGTGTATTTTGATGAGCATGGGAATGCGTTCTGTATTGAGGAGGTAGATGATGTTTTTACTGCCACTTATGTAGCAGATTTGATATATTATAGACCATATGACAGGCAGTTTTCTTATGGCAATGATGAGAGAAATTCCATTGTGCCGTATTGTAGTCTTGTTTCAGAGTGCAATGAAGTAACTGTAAGTTTGACAAGTCTTAAATGTGCAGGTTTGAAATGTTGAATGTGTTATGGAAATGTGTTATGGAAATATAATGTACCTGAATAAAGTGTTGTTGTTTTTTTGCAGCATTTTCTGCCATTTTTGGTTGGGAGCAGCTCCAGGGTATTAACAAGCAAGTGCAATTATATATCAGTATTTCAACACTCCGTGTTGTTGTACTCACACTACATAGGTGTTGGTGTAAAAAAATAATAATAATAAAGTTACTTTATAACACTGAACTTTCACACTAACACCAGTGTAGTGTGAAAACAACCATGTTAAGTATGGTTAATGTCTAACAATAGAGAGTGTTGAATTAACACAAAATTAGTGTTAATGTTACACTTTTGAAAGTGTTAAATTTACACATATAGACACTTTGCTGGTGTTAAATTGGACACATGTAGGCATTAATTTAACACTGGGAATTCTGCTGTGTAGGATTATAAAAGATACTGTATGGGACAGAGCTTTTATTTATTTAGAAAATCATTTTAAGCTTTTTTTATTATTATAAAGCCTATATTATGAAATAAACCTCATCAGTTTTATTCAAATATATATATATAAAACTGATGAGTGTTAAAAAATCCTTTAATATCTTTATATATATATATATATATATATATATATATATATATATATATATATATATATATATATATATATATATATATATATATATAAAGGTGATCATGAAAAGGCCCACAGATGTGGCTCATGTTTTAATAGTCTACCATAAAGTGTGCTGTACAATAACATAAAAGTGACTGAATTTGATCATTGAATGCCACGATGAGACATTAATCAGACTCTATTTATAAACTGACAACAATTTCAATGCTGGGTGTTTATTTAAAATGACTAAAAACATGGGGAGCTTCAAAATCCAAGAGCTTGAACAAAACAGCAGAAATATGTCCACTCTTTCTATGTTTATTAAAATGGCAAATCAGTCATGGTTTGAGTATTTTGATGAGTCATGGAGTATTTTCATCATGCATGTTGCTCTGCAAAGCAGTCATCCACCAGTACAGTGATCTGTAGGTACAACACACTTTAACTAAACAAACAGCAACAAAAAAAAAATAAAAACCACAACAGAACATAACATAACATAAAACATAACATAACAAAACAGAACATAAAAAAAGAACATAACAGTAATGTCAAAACTACAACAGTAAAATCAGATACACAACTGTGAATAAAAAGATATAAACAGAACAGCAGAGTAACACAACAGGAAAACCAAACCCAGAACAGTAAGTTTGGAAACACTACAGTAATGTCAAAACACAACACCAAATTCGGAATCACAACAATACACAAAAACAGGCAATTTTGGGAGAACAACAAGAACAGGAAAAGCAACGCTACAACAGCACATAAAGAACACAAACACAACAGTAAAGACAAAATCACAACATCAAATTTGGAAACAACAATAAAACAACCCCCCCCACAAATAAACAAACAACAACAAATAAACAAACAAAAAACCACACAAAAAATCCCTCCCCCCAAAAAAAATCCACCCCCCACACATACACAACAGCACAACAGTAAAGCCAAAACCACAACAGCAAATTTTGAAAACAACAAAACTGATAACACAACAGCAAATTTGGTAGAAAAACAAACAAACAAACAAACAAACAAACAAAACCCCAGCAAATTTGTAAAGCCACAACAGCAAATCTAGAAAAAAAAAACTGGAAAACGAAAACCACAACACATTAAAAAACACACACACACACACACACACACACACAAAAAACAACACAAAATTAAACACACACAACAGCAAATTCAGAAGAACAAAACAGTAAACAAACAAACAAACATGCAAAACAGCAAATTTGGAAACAAAATGTGACTGAAAGCAGAAAGGATAGTTCATTATTGAACATCACGTGCTTGTTTCTGAATGGATGCAGTGTATGACTATCACAAGGAAACAATGTCAGTTTTCAATCTGTCATCTAATTAGCGCTGCAAAAACAGTTTAACGTGAAGTTGCGTGTGTTGTTTTAGCCGGGAATAATACTTTCTTCTGAACATCCTGTGGTGGGTTTCAGTGTTCCATTACTCATATTAATGCCATGCACAGTTGACAGCATACAGTAGCTAAAACATCATAGGAAGACCCTTGATAACAGTAAGCATTAATGATAATATGAGCATTAACACATTCATTTCGACTCATGTTTCCTGTTTACTGTGTGAACCTCCTGCGTCTCTGTTTATTGCTGTCTGTCAGACGCAACAAGCACATGATGACCAATAAGTCCGTATCTTATCCATTTTGAGTTCACATGTTTCTGAGTTTGCTGTTTTGTGTTCTTATTTACGATTGTGTTTTTGATTTGCTGTTGTTCTTTTGATTTTGTTGTCAGGATTTCTGATTGACTTTTTTTTTCTGATTTTTACACTTACAGTTTTCCACTTACAGGCCACAACACATAGTCGCTCACCCACCTGTAACAGAGCCATGAGAACACTTTAGCAGTCCTGACACTGAGTTCACTTTCCACAGAAGTTTGCTCAAACAGCACAGCGGAGAATATTCACTTCATTTATGCACTGCAATTAAGTGATAGCATTTAAAAAAAAAAAAAAAAAAAAGACTACATTTGAACAATAATAATAGTCACGGTTGCAATATTATGTTTTGCACACTAGTGGTTTACTTAAATGCTTCAGTATGGCTTCATTTTCAAGCTCTATTTATTTTATTACACTCTTTTTCTATGAAATGCTGTACTGAAGGATTTACATGGGCTTTTGAGTCTCTGGCTCTCATTTCCATACAGCCACATTTCTGTGTGCACTTTTGACAGTCAAATATCCTGTCTCAGTATATGATGTAAGTAATTGCCTTCGTGTTGTCAGCCTGTATTACGTAGTGCAAGGTAGATGAAGATCCTCCCAGCCCCTACCAACACACACACACACACACACACACACACACACACACACACACACACACACACAGGGGTACCGCTAGGGTTTCTGGGCGCCTGGCTAATTTGTAGTCCGGGCCCCAAGCTCCCACCACCCAATGATCTTATCTTATTGCCACATGTAAAAACAATTATTATCAATAAGCATAACAATTATTACATATTCAATAAGAGACTATAAAGAACTCAATTAGAACAGTTTATTAAATTCACTGACATTATTCATTTATAACTATATACAAATAACTATATATACAGTACAAATAATTAACACCATTGTTCTCTCTCTCGCTCTCTCTCTCTCTCTCCCATACACAGACACTATAGAAACTCTGTCTGGAAGTCTTTATAAGCTGTCGACTTGTAATTTCTTATTCCCCAAGTACCAAGAATAATGAACTTTACTATTATTATTATTATTATTATTATTATTATTATTATTATTATTATTCATTGAGTGAATAAGTTTCACACATGAGCAGCTCCAGAAAGAAATGTATAAATGAGCTAAAATAGTGACAGGATCATTGAATCAGTGAGTTAAACTTGAGAATCAAATCGGTTCTATTTGTGAATGGTCCAGCAGGTCTTGGGCCTCCATCCAGTGGGATTGTCTCAATATAGCTCTAGCAGGAACTAAACAAAGGGAATCCTTACACAATGCCTAAATCATCTCAACTGGCTTCTTTAGTTTCAGTGGAGCAGAGGCTCTACTTTGTGGCCCTCTGATTGTCAAGCTCCTCACCCTATCACAGAGAGTAAGCCCAACAACCTTGCAAAGGAATCTAATTTCTTCTAGTTACTTCTATACATGCCTGTAGATGCCTTACTCGCCATGATAGGGTGAGGAACTTGACAATACAAGAGAGCCTCAGAGTAGAGATCATTTAAATCAAGACTTACTCACAGCTCCTGACCACAGGTGAGGATAGAATCCTTCATCCAAAGAATGAGCTCCTGCTTCAGCATCACAGATCGACACAGACTGTAACACTGCTGTTTGGCAATCTTACATTCTCTTTTTCCACCAATCATGATTAAGAGCCCAAGGACATAAACTCCTCCACCAGTGGCAACATATCTCACATCACCTGAAGAGTAAATACCACTCTTTTCTGGGAGAGGACCATGGCTTCAGTGTAAGAGGTGCTGATTCTAACCCAGCCTCTTCACACTCAGCAGTGATATGCTCAAGTATGCATCCCACTTTAGATGATGCCAAGAGAATAAAATCATCCTCAAATGACAGGGATGTTATCAATAGCCAGCCATACTGAACATCTCCCTAACCTTGGCTGTGGCTTGGTGTCCATGAAAACCAGACAAGACCCACTCTTGTCATCCACTGGTTTCAACTTAAAGCCAAGATATCAGGCACAACTCTCACTGTACTTATAGACCGGATCACATAGCAGTGGCAACC
>NC_030416.2:26836567-26896567 GCF_001660625.3 Ictalurus punctatus
GAACTGTTTTTATATCCATCACATTGTGTGCTTGGTTTGCAAATGCCTGTGCCTGGTATGGTTATAATGTTTAGAGAATTGTTGTAAGCAGTCTGACACGTTGTATGTAGTGTGTAAAAGATCTGAGTGTTTTTGTCACTGCATTAAATTGAGTGCATAGCATGGCACCCCACATACAGCTGGATAAACCCTGCGGAAAAAAAGCACTAGAAACCATCATAGACATTCTAATGGTTTCATTACTGTTATTGGTCCTTAATGGTATCCACTAGACATAACATGGCACCAATAGAAGGCAACAATTAACAGTAGAAAACCACAGGGACCATTACAGTTTCCATTATAACAATACAATTCTCATTATAACCATTACAAATTCTATGAGGGTTTATATAGTTGTTTTTTTTTCTTTCTTTTTTTAATGTATTTATTATTATTATTATTATTATTATTATTATTATTATTATTATTTAGCAGGGAAGTACCTAATAGCCATAACTGGGAAATTAAGTAAAAGTTAAACTCTAGAATAAATTTAGTCCTTTAAACAACCGCCTTAATACTAAAGGTATTTATAAAAGTGTGGAATGGAAGTGTGGATCTAACAACAGAAACTAGAAGATTAAAATAAATAAAATGTGGCAGGAATTTACTAGTGTTAAGAGAATATCTCCAGTTCAAGTCAAGTCAAGTGTTTATATTGTCATTTCAACCATATACAGTTGGTACAGTACACAGTGAAACGAAACAACGTTCCTCCTGGACCACGGTGCTACATAAATCAACACACTAACCACATGAGACGACACAGGACTAAATAAGACCTTAACCACCTTCCAAATAATGTGTTTTACCAGCAATAAAAATCAATTTACAATGAAGACAAACACAATATGCACCTGTGAAAGCAAAACCAATTTTGAAGATTTTTTTCTCCACTCTCTGTTGTATATATCAGGATGGACTCTGATGGTCAATTTATTTTCATACTGTTGTCACTTTATATGAATGATTAGATGCACCAAAGGCATGTGAGTATAGACTACTAAATTACCAGCCAGCTATTACATAATAAACAACATTTTTCTGAACCCTGCATCATGACACAGACATAACCACATGATAAATATACTAGGCAAAAAAAAAGAAACGTCCTCTCACATTCAACTGCTTTTTATTTCCAGAAAATTTCTTAACATGTAAATATTGTCTTTAACAAATAAAACATTCAACAACTGAGACATAAACTGAGCAAGTTTCAAAGGCATTTGACGAACAGAAATGGAATACTGAGTCCCTGAACGGGGGTGGGGGGGTCAATATTAAAAGTAACAGTCAGTATCTGGTGGCCTCCAGCTGCTTTAAGTACTACAGTGCAAGTACTACTATGTTACTCCACTCTTCCACCAAGGCATTTGCAATTTCTCAAACACATGATTACACGTAATTTTCACTGCAAGGACGATCAGCTGTCCTTCCTGATGCAAACAATCATAGCAACTCATGACAGCATACGACATCTTCCATGAATGTCTTATGACAGACAATTCAAGTAGATTGTTACAACATGGTGTGTACTCATACAGTCCAAGCTAGTTATAACCATAATAGCACTAGTTAGCATAGTTCAGTGAAGACTGTGCTTGTAGGTGTCTGAATAATTTCCTGAACAAAGCAATGTGTGCTTGTGTGAAGTTGTTGTTTTCTGCTGACAGACGTTTGAGCGTAACAACCTGTCTTATTAACTCTGCACACTTTAAGCAAACCACTGCAATCTCCCATGCTAGCTACAGTAGATAGCATTACAAATTAAGTACTGTAAAAATAATGATTCCGTTTTAACTGTCACATAATGATTTTTTATGTGTGGATTCCAACAATACGTGTCCACTCCCTGGTACTCTGGAGCTCGGAAAAGAAAAGAAAAACTATACAAAACACCACAGTCTGTTAAGGTCAACAGCTCTTGTGCATTTTATATAACAATCTGTGCTTTCTGTTTACACTGGCAGCGACACAGCAAAGCTGCTAGAAGTCATTCATTTTCAAGGAGAGCTGGAGACACATCCAGCAACAGGACATGAAGCGATCGTTAAAAACATCATCCATGTGTTTTGGTTTCAGATACTCGTTCTTGATCATAACTCCAGAACCAGTGACATTAAACATGCTGCTATGGGCTTAAAGTCAACTGCATGATTTTGCATATGACCTTTAGCTAGCTAGCTAGTTTTTGCGTGGCTATATTACCAAGTCAGGAGACCCTGGTGAAGAGTGCTGTGAGAAGAAACACATTTGCTCCGTCAAAGTCAACTAAGTCTGTCAATTAAGGTAAGCCTCTAGCATTATCATTTTTATACAAGAGTTTAGGATATAGTTGTAAATTTCTTAAGCAGACATCTATGATTCCAACACTATAATCTTTATAATGTTTGTTTGCTAATTTTATTAATCTTCCTATAACAACCTTTGTCCAACAATGCTGTACAGTATAACTAATGCTATCTGATCAAATGTAGCCAGTGCAGAGGTTTTATTTATTTATTAAACTCTCAACATAAATCATTGATTTTTTATAATTATTTTTGAAAACAGATGATAGAGAGGCTAGATCAACATTGCATCAGCATAATTTCAAACAAAATCTTGTATTCTGAGGAGAAATATGAAGGGATCACAGTGGCAAATTTAACAACTTTATTACCTTAGTTCACCTTCAAATCTCATCCTATCCACCAGCCAGAGCAACAAGCTGATTACGAATTTTTACAATATTTTAGACGTATAGAAAATATAGAATATAAGAGTGTAGAAAATAAAATCCTGTAAAACCTTATTAAACCAAAGCAAAAATTGCAACACAGTTTACAAAGCTACCTTTGCGGTGTAGTTTAAGAAATGTAACTGATGATTGGGTGGACAAAAGTCAGCTGAATTATTTTTCTGAAATTATAGGCTTGTTGCAAAGGGATAATATTGCAATAAGCAATTTTCTTTGACAATTTATTAGACTAAAAATTGCAGTTTGCTTTTAAAAATATAACAGTTAATGTTGCTAGAAATATTTATACTTGAGTAAAGTAGAAATACTTACTTGGGTCACTCTCATTTTTTTGTATGCACCACTGAAAAAATGGCTGCATTCTATGCAGGTAATGGTGAGGACAAATGCTGAAGTGTGAGAATCCCAGTCACGTCTGTGGTTTTAAAGAAAAAAAAACATTGCTGGCTTTTACACCAGCACTGTCCATTACCTAATCCATTCAGAATTCCCCAGTGTGAAAGAAGCACCCACTCTCAGCTCATATACAAATAATCATGTGACATAAGAAACCATTATCTCAATATCTCATTATTTCAAAGAGCTAGACAGATAGAGTATCATATGGAAATGAATTCAGTAATGAGGTCAGATCAGATCAACTGTTATTTATTTCATGTATCATAAAATTTTTCGTAGCCGATCCATGCAAATTCCAATCTTTAATCGAACATTTGAATGATAAGCGTTGGAAGGCACAGTGGCTTTGTGGTCAGCACATGGGCTGGTGGTTTATTTCCCGCCTCGGTCTTGTGTGCGTGGAGTTTACGTGTTCTTCCCGTGCTTCGGGGGTTTCCTCCGGGGATTCCGGTTTCCTCCCCAGTCCAAAGACAAGCAATGTTGGCTGATTGGCATTTTCCAGATTGTCTGTAGTGTGTGAATGTTTGTGCGATTGTGCCCTCCTATAGGTTGGGACCCCGTCCAGGGTGTCTCCCGCCTTGTGCCCCGAGTCCACAATCCTGTGTAGGATAAACAGAATGGAAAATAGATGGATGCATGGATGATCAGCATTGTTCAAGGTTAAAGAACAATATTTATTAGTGAATGAAAAAGCTTGGATAATCACATTTTATTGAGTATCTTTTCTGGTCTGCATGAGTGAGGAAAGCAGTAATAATATTTTCTGAGCAATAATGAATGATAAGGAATTTCAGTGATTTATTAGCTAAATCTGTGCCAAAAGCGCAGTTCATTAATAATGCAAATGATCTCCCTAATGGTACTGACTCCAAGACATGAGCTTTTTTTACTGTTTATATCATACATGCCTCTCAGAGGGGGAAAAAGCCTCTGATAGTATTATGAAGACAATCTGATTTTGTCTATAACGTAAAAGAAACTAAATAATACATTAGTAAAGAAAGATATTTTCTTTGTAAATTAAAGTGAAAACACTGAAATGTCTGACTTGTAAAGCATCAGATTATTAAGAGAAAATGAGAAGCAATATTATTATCTCGCTTCATAGATAATAATTCATAGTCCCAACCTAGCGTGAAGCATAACCATCCCTCTGGCCACCCAATTTTTTATGTTAACGATATTTGGATTATTTGGAGGCATTAGATTGGATTTCTTCATTCATCATTTCATAATGATCTTGAATTTGTAACACTAGTGTACTTCATAAGATGTAAACTAATGTTATGTTAGATGTGACTTTTATTGAAGCTTAAGTGTACCTTTTATGTCAGATTGGAATCCTACCCAGGCCATAAACAGATACGGGTCTGTCATCTGTCATTTTCACTTTCTGTGGTTGCGGATTAGTATTTATCCCCACCCTAGATTGGCACTCCTGCTCTAATCTACACTAAATAATCCCATTATTACTGGTATACAGTCACTTTGTGAAATGCATTTCATACTCTGTAATGTTGTCAGTATTTATGGACACTCAGGACTGTCCCATGTTTATATCCCCACTGTTATGCAACCATTTTTTTTTTTTTTTCCTAATGTAGGGCTGGTGTGAAAGGGAAGTGAAGGGTTTGTCAGAATGACCTCTAAAGGAAACAGGCTGTTGTGGCTTATGGCGTTGAGCCTGAATAGAGAGAATGGCTGTAATGCTGCACTGCTAGGCGATACTGTTCCTGGGTCACCTCACAGCTCAGCCAGCTAGAGTTTCCCACAGTTCTCTGTTTCCAGTGCTACCTTTCTGTAGTGTCATCAGAACCACGCTCATGAACACTGATCCTTGATCAAGTAATCAGATCAATCTAAATGTTTTCTATATTTATTAGTGAATAGGGCTGATTTTTTATTATAATTTGACTGTTTGGGCATTAATGGAGTTGATCTGATTTGACAAATATAAACAATTTGGAGTGTTTGCCTAGAATTGGTGAATCTTTGCTGATATTTCGGCTATTTATTGGAGCCAAAGACCATTTTATTCCTGAACTTTACACCAATATGTAATTTATATTTATATATTATTTATAGGCCTTTGTGTTCTTGAGATATTGAGGTTTGGATTAAACCCGTTCAATTCAAATGACCAACCAAACAGGTTAATACATACAAATAAATATAAGAAATGTAATAACTTTGATAAGGGTGGATGTGATGTCCACCACTTTAACCAAATTTTTAAAATCACAAATTTTCTGGCTATGCTTCAGACCCTTGGGGGTCCCTGGATCTCACTATTGATCTAATTAATACATATTTAATTTTTTTAAAACCCTGGATTGTATAAATGAGTCAAATTTTCAGAAGGCGTTGCATATTATTAAACCTCAGCGGCTGTGGTGCTCTTGAAACCGCATTGATTATCTGATATTTATCAAACAATTTACATGGCTGGTTCAGCAAATTAAAATGTATGAGAGAAGAGAGAAACCACAGATTTATATGCATTCATGGTTGGATACTTTGTTAATTGACGCATTTAACACTTATTACCAATATTAAATAAATAGAAATATCTTTCTTTATGGTTTAAAATTAAAAAACCTTTTGAAATGTGTTTAGAAATTCCATATAATGTATAATGACCAGGTATTGATTGCAACATTAGAAAATGGAAGGTGTGCTCTGACCATAAATCTCTTAATACTGTTTATGGTTGCCCATCTTCATGTTATGATCTGATCTCACAAACAGTTCTACTTCTTCTTAGTTTACTTAAATGATAACTATGAGGTTGCTGTCCCAGCGAATAATGGGCAGGCACAAACAAGATTGCAACACAATCCTAGTCCAGACTGGCATGAGGGGCTGTCCAGATGGATCTGAAATGTGTTGACAGATGCTGGAACCAGACACCAGCTTGGGGGCCACTACAAACATGCCCCCACTGTATTTCCTTCTGTGGCTATCACTTATTTAGGTTTGTGAAGAAACTGGCCTGTTCTAATAAAGATGAATCCATGGACCATGGCAGGTGTTTGATATAAATCAATTCCATAGTCTTGAATAAAACATGAGTATAGCTCACAATACAGAATTAATTGACTCCTAGGCACTATAGGGTGCACATGGTGGCTTAGTGGTTAGCAAGTTCGCCTCACACCGACAGGGTTGGGGGTTCGATTTTCACCGCTGCCCTGTGTGTGTGGAGTTTGCATGTTCTCCCTGTGCTGTGGGGGTTTCCTCCGGGTACTCCGGTTTCCTCCCCAGTCCAAAGACATGCATGGTAGGCTGATTGGCATGTCCAAAGTGTCCATAGTGTATGAATGAGTGTGTGAATGTGTATGTGATTGTGCCCTGTGATAGATTGGCACCCCATCCAGGATGTACCCCCATCTTGTGCCTGATGCTCCCTGGGATAGGCTCCAGGTTCCCCATGACCCTGAAGGATAAGCAGTATAGAAGATGGATGGATGGATGGATGGATGGCACTATAGGATTTATCTGACTACTGAATGTAGCAATGAAATTAATTAGCAGTTTTAAATCTTTTTAGGCATTTTTTTTGTAATACTAACCACTGGTAATACCATTTTATATTAAAATACCTATGTCCAGTAAGGTTAAAGTACTGCTATCATAGAAGGGTTGTGATAAAATATAAAGTTAAAACACTGCAGCAATCCTCCATCATCTATTTATTAACACTGCCATTTCAGCAGGATATCTTTCTGATTCTGCATTAAGCTAATTTTAGTTTTTACTGTAGTCATTAATTAACATGTACGTTCATGACTCCAATATCAGAAAGACACTGAGCAAAATGGTATCTATGGAAGAGTCGTGAGGTGAAAACCACTTGTAACAAACTTTAAAGTCGGGCAAGGAGGAGGCACGAACCGGCTGAACATAAACAAAGTTTAATAATAAACCAAATTCAAAGAGAACAGAAAACACACAAACGTAAATCAAAGCAAACGTGCATCTCTCTCCCTCTCTGGCGCTTCCAGTCGCTCCTTTATCTCTCTCTCTCTCCCTCCCACTGATTACCAAATCAGTGCCAGTTGTGCATCCTCAAAACATGGCTTCCCCGTGCTCCTCGTCACACCACTGCTAACCAAGAAGAACATTAACGCTCATCTGAATTTTGCCAAAACACACCTTGAAGAGCCTCAAACCATTTGGGAGAATGTTCTGTGGATTGATGAGTCGAAAGTGGAACTGTTTAGAAGACAGGGGTCCCCTTACATCTGGCATAAACCAAACACAGAATTCCACAAAAAGAACATCACACCTACGGTCAAGCATGGTGGAGGAATTGTGATGGTGTGGGGATGCTTTGCTGCTTCAGGGCCTGGGCAACTTTCAGTAATTGAGGGAAAAATGAATTCTGCTCTCTACCAGAAAACCCTAAAGGAGAACGTCCGGTCTTCAGTATGTAAGTTGAAACTCAAGCACAACTGGATTATGCAGCAAGACAATGATCCAAAGCATAGGAGTAAGTCCTAGTCCTAGAAGTCAGTGAAAGATTGATCTCCAGTTATCGGAAGCATTTGGTTGCAGTTATTGCTGCTAAAGGTGGCACGAACAGATTTTAAGGGGGCAATTATTTGTTTTTGTTTTTTTACATTGGTAATAGGTATTGGATTACTTTTTTTGCTTCAATAAAAAAATAAATCAATAAAAACATTTTTTTTTTACGTCTGCTATAATAAGATCTACTTTGCAAGCCTCTTTGTTGTACTTGACAGTACATCAATGCTACTAGATATGAACTGTGTTTCTTGTCATCAAATGTCATTTATGACATTTCTCAAATAGCTGCACGTACACTTGAAGAACTCCAGCTATCTACTTTTTTCATCACATTTCATCCATCTCTGTAGGGAGTAGATAATACATATCCTGCATGACTTTTAGACAAGTCATAGATAAGGCATTTACAGAATGGTACCTCAATAACTTAAACAAAACAAAACAAAAAAACCCTCTATAGTAAATTTGAAGATGAGCTTTTTTTTTCTGTTTTGACAACCTGTTTCATCATATATGGTGTACGCTGACACTCGTTTATACACCAGGACCTGTCAACGAAAGTCTTCCTTGTCCTTGTCCAAACTAACCTTGATTCTTGGCCACATAAATCAAATACTTCAATTACACTGATTACTCAACCTGAGAAATCACCATTTCCCCCAGAGAAGAGCACAATCAGTCATAGTTATATTATTAATATTACATAACTGTAGTGGTTCTACTCTATTTGTAAATGATGCATTGCCCTTTCACACTCTTATACTCATGTATGTGTCTTGAGTGCATGACATCATGAACAGGACATCCTCAAACTGTGTTAGAGTTGGAATATGTCTCTCTGTTCACCACAGCTGCCCACCTACGGCTCGGCCATACTCCTCCTGCTGAGATTTCACAAGCTGTGGCAGCCTTGAACAAACTATTGTTGTTATGTAACATAAACACAGGACAGTTTCTTCCCAGCCATCTTGAAGTTTCATCTTCTCCAGAAAGAGGTTGAATGAGTCAGAAAAACAACTTTCCTGATAAACCATCATGTGACCATGTGTATTTTTAATACCTGTCAGCATTTACTATTCTCTAACTCAGATTAGGTCTAGGATCTTGACATCAGCACAATTTTGAAAGAGCTGTAGTTTTAAGCTAATAATAACTTCATAATTTTTATGTTTTGTGCTGTGTTCAAATTATGAAATATCATAAATACGTACATTTGCTTTCACAAACAAAATGTTTCAGGGTGCTGTGACTGCTGTGTAGGAACTCAAAGAAGCTTGATATCCTAACACCTTTATTCATGTCCGATTACTCACAGTTGCTGCACGTGTATGAACATTTGACCTGACAGATCTATGTATGCATTTATTTATTTATTTATTTTTGCTAATAGTGCATCAGACTACTCAATTCTTCGGTGTGTAATATTCGTTGTCATAACATTTGGGTATACAATCTTTTTCATCTCAGTATATTTTTATGACCTGATTATTTGTAGGTACAGACAAGCTGTGATGCTCCAGTCAGACTAGAAAGTGTTTACACACTAAAGAAAAGATCATTTGCAAGTCAAACAATCAGACTTAGTCATCGTTGTGCTAAAGAGTTCAAGATATCTTCAGTCAGGCTGTGTCAAGTTGTGCGGAGATCCACTGGATATACGACCTGAGACACACAATGTAGGTCAGAATGCACAAGAGACACGTGTTTGTTCTCACTCATGCAGGCCTGTGTGACGTGATATGTGAGCCATTACACAGGAGAACAGGCTAAGACTCTGGCCATATAAACACTCCTTAAAACAAACAAATAAACAAACAAAAAAACACTTTTTTGATGAAGGAGAGGGAATTTAATGTTTATGCCAATAGGCATATTTCTGAACAGAAAATTTATCTCTGAACTGAATTTTAGTCATTATTATTACTAGCTTTCCTGTTGTGTTGGGAACACTCAGTAAAGAACAGGTGAGGTGTTTGCCATTAAGTAGCTCTGACTGTTAGTTATACAAACCTATACATCTAAAAAGAATAGCGGTATAAAGCAGCAAATGACACTTACAGGAGAAACTGATGTATTGCTGAATTACTAAGCAATGATGCTGTATGGTTCGCATTACACTGTATTTGCACAGGCTCTGTGATGTTGAGAAACACCAATACTGTGTCACAACTCGTGAACTTTGAGCTATAAAAGAAGAAAGTCAAATTCTGAAGTAGGGAATAACTCACTGGTGGACAGTTCTTAACACAGTGAACCCAAACTTGTTTGAGGACAATGTTAGTGCTGGGGGTTGGGGGGGCTTTCTGAATTGCTAGACGATGTGATTAACAGGCAAGAAGAGATGCCTCTTTGTTGGTCCAAATCATTTGTTTTTGTTTTTCTCCTATGCATTTTCAAAGCCTGTGGCTCCATAAAGAGATTTTTTCCCCTTCTCTAAACAGACTTTATTGACATCTGTTAGTATGTAAGAAGAAACTTGACATGTATTACAAAATGTACTATGATTTAAAAGTTATAGGACTTTATGAGATGTGTTTAGCAATTCTGGTGTTAATTTGTTTGTTGGAGCAGTATTTTTGATATTGCTGAGAAGTTAAGTTTTTGGCTGCTGCACTGTCATCACGAGGAGACATTGTCAGCACAGACACGATGCTCTTTAAGAGGAGGGAAAAAAAATCAGTGCTCTCAAAGTGGTCTCACTCACCATTTATCAGTGACATTCAATGTCTAGCATAGAACTATTGAAGAAAGCAAGCACGCACTGAACTCCATAATTTAATGAAACTGTTTTCATTTCACAGTTGCGTTGAGGTAGAACAGAGACTCAGCTCAGCTAGTTAGCTTTCTGCAAGATGACCAGCATTATGGCACTGGCAGCGATATTAGCATGAAAGTTGAAACTTTGGAAATCTGTGTTTGAGCAGCATGTACAGATGAGAAGGTGAGAGAGCTGGACAGAATTAAAGACTCTAAAGTGCTGTGCATCACATAAAATTCAAGTCACTCCACTATCAGGGGTAGTCAGATAGCATTATAGGTAATGTAAGAACCTGTTAGCCAAAGTGAAAATAGACCAAAATATCAATAACGGAAGTTTAAACTAGATTTAAAAAGTCCACTCAGGATTTCATTACAGAATAACTCTTCTGAAGTGTATTGAGGATCATATGTTAATTACAAAGTTTAACGTGCAGGCTGGATTTTTCCTTTCACAGCTGGGCCAGGAAATCGAAATGAATACCCAAATGAATTCCTGTCTACTCACTCCTGGCTGAAACACAACACAACAACAACAACAAAAAAAAAATAGAAATCATCACAGAAATTCTAATGGTTTCCACAAATACTATTACAAACCAATACCATTACTGATCCTTAATTTACATTAATGTCATTTGGCAGACGCTCTTATCCAGAGCGACTTATATTTATCTCATTTATACATCTGAGCAGTTGAGGGTTAAGGGCCTTGCTCAAGGTCCCAACAGTGGTAGCTTGGCAGTGCTGGGCCTTGGACTACTGACCTTCTGATCAGTATGCAGAGCCTTTAACCTCCATGCCTCCACTGGTATCCACTAGACATACCAGTAACGCTCCACCAATTGAAGGCAACAAATTACCATTACAGTTTCCATTATAACCATTAAAACCATTACAAAGTCTATGAGGGTTATACTGTCGTTGTTTTTTCATCAAGGCAGGCCTAAGGACTATCCAAAAACAATACAAGTTTGACATATAATTTACTTTAACGTTTATATGATGTGCACATGCATATTAACGACATAAAAAAACAACAACAATCATACCCTTGTATTAAGATATTATCATTTGCTGGAATAATGGGCTACTTGACATGGCGACCGTTAAACCGTTAAACGCACGCGCCTGTTTTGAAAAACTGCCTCAGAGAATGCCTGTTATTCAAAGCAGACAATAAGATTGTAATTTATGCAAGCTCTCCGCTCTCTGATTGGCCGCGACACTGCAGCGCCTCTCCGCTTCCTGCCAGTGGGCGTCTGATTACAACGTGAGCACGCGCAGGAGGGCTGTAATAAACACCATTATTTACTTTTGTGGAGTAATGCGGAGTGGCGTTCACTCCGGTATGAAAGTGTGAGTTACAGATCTCTCGGCTCTGCGGTGGACTGAGCGGTTCAGCCGGATACTAACCTATCCATGGATCTAAAAGAATCGGGCAGCGTTGTTTTAACTGCCTACCATTCATTCACTGCCTCAAGGATACATTTGGTGGATGAGAGCTATGAGCCGTTCACATCCACACAGTCTTCTGCTAGCAGGTAAAAGAAACACCGCACAGTTACGTTAGATGCATTGATAATTTCTATTATTTATCCAGGTCATGCACAGGTCACACAAGATACATTTATATGCTTGCACCAGTGTCAGAGCTGTCTTTTGCAAACAATGGCAAATTGTAGGCAAAACACACACACAGCCCAGTTAGGACATTTAAATGGCTGATGGTTGATTGTTCTTAGGTCGTTGCTATTTAAAAAAAACATTCCTTAGTGTACACGTGATTTAATTGTTGCCTGTGTTGGTTTTGTTTCGTCTTTAGCCTAGTGGATATGAATTAAATATTCATTTGGAATTGTCAGAGTTGTCCCTGCTGAAGAAACAATAGAAACCATCATAGAATTTGTAATGGTTATAATGGGAATCGTATTGCTTTTAATTGAAATTGTAATGCTCCCTGTGGGTCTCTAATGGTTATTTGCCTTCTACTGGTGGCATCTCATGGATACCATTAAGGATTAAGTAATGGTTTTATTGGTTAGCTAATGGGTTGTAATAGTATTTGTAGTGGAAACTATTAGAATGTGATGGTTTCTATTGTTTTGTTTTTTTCTTCCAGCAGGTGTTAAAGGTGCGGTCAGTAAAGTCAAAATATTTAATATTTGATACATTTGCATACTGATATCTGTTCAGGATCTGTCTTTATAGACCCAGGCTCTGTAAAAAAAAATAAAAAAAATAAATAAAATTATTATCAATCACTTATATATGTGTGTGTATATATATATATATATATATATATATATATATATATATATATATATATATATATATATAAGTGATAGATAGCTATAATAAGAGAGAGAGAGAATTGATGTGGATAAACATTCAAACTCACCACTTTAGAAAGCTCTCACACCTTCACTAATGCAGTGCTCAGAGAGTGTTTACTTTCTCATCAGGAAGTAGAAGAAGAATGCACAACATTTTTTAAAAAAATCATTAGATATGTTTTGGCAGGATAATTTGCATAGTCAGTCTAGGTTACGGAAACCCCCCAAAATGATAAAACTCATTGATGTTATCCAATTATACACTATCGCTTCGTGTTGACTAAGCTGTTTGTAACTGAATATTTCCCATTCTGTACACTCTAAAAATAAAAAATAGTACTACACTGTATCGTGTGGCGGTCCCCTAACGATGCATCTTTCGTACGTTTCATGTGTATTTTTCACGAAGAAATGTCGACATAATGTGTAATTGAAGGTACATTTTAAGGAGGACTGTAATTAGTTTCTAGAGTAAAACATTAAAGCAACACTATATGCACCATTCTAGATTAAAGAGACTAAAGGTACAAAAGGGATGACGAAGAAAGGTACAGTCCAGTCCGCTTTTTGTGAGAGTGTACAAGCTCTGTAGAATGAGTCTAGGGCTATGTGATATCATTTACCTGTTATCACAGTATTGAATTTTTAAATTCTTGCACAAGCATGCAACATGACTTTTTGCCCTTTAACCGATGTATAATCATCATGACCAATATCAGATGCATCAGATGAGTGTGTGTTTTATTGAACCGCAACATTTCCATGACTCATTCTATGACATTTAAAACAAACAAACAATGTAAATAGACCTATTTTCAACCAGGCCACAACATATTAATACACAACCCCAGACATTTAAAATAATAGTATGTGTCATTTTAATCACAATATAGTACAGACATATTCTATATGCGGTTCCCTCCAAACGTATTGAAACAACAAGGCCAATCCATTAGTTTTTGCATATATATGGAAAACATTTGGGTTTCTGATCAAAATATATTTCAATATGTGGTGACAGAGCAGAATTTCAGTTGTCATTTCCTGATATTTATATCTGGATGGGATTAACAACTTAGAACATGCCAACTTTGGTATCAGCCCACCCAATTTTTTGGTTGAGCAGAAGTATAGGAACAGAAAGTATGTTCAGTTCATTAACACTTAATATTTGGTTGCATATCCCTTGCTTGCAATAACTGCGTCAAGCGTGCAACTCACTGACATCACCAAACTGTTGGTTTCTTCTTTTCTGTTGCTTTTCCAGGCTTGTAGCACAACTTTTTTCAGTTGTTGTTGGTTTTGGGGATTTTTTTTTTCCCTTCAGTCTCCTCTTCAGGAGGTGAAATGCATGCTCCACTGGGTTAAGGTCTGGTGATTGGCTTGGCTAGTCTAAAAACTTTCACTTTTCTCCTCGATGAAGTCCTTTGTTGTGTTGGCATTGTGTTTTGGGTCATTGCCTTGCTGCATTTTGAAGTTCTTCCCAATTACATTCGATGCATTTTTCTGTGTATTGCAAAAACAATGTTTCTATAAATTTCTGAATTCATTCTGCTGCTACTATCATGAACTACTGTCATCAATAAGGATTAGTGAGCCTGTTCCAGAAGTAGCCATGCGAGCCCAAGCCATGACACTACCTCCACCATGTTTCACAGATGAGCTTGTATGTTTTGGATCATGAGCAGATCCTTTCTTTCACCACACTTTAGTCTTTCCATCTCTTCGGTAGAGGTTAATCTTGGTTTCAGAGCTTTTGTGACTCATCTCTGAATTTCTTCATCTTGTGCTATGGCCTCTGCATTTCTGCTCTCAAAGTCTTCTTCGATTTTTTGGATTGTGATACCTTCACCCCTGCCCTGTGGAGGCTGTTGATGTCACTGACTGTTGTTTTGTGGTTTTTCTTTTTTCTTCAGAGATCTCACAATGTTTCTGTCATCAGCTGCTGTTGTTTTTCTTTTGCTGACCTGTTCATTATCTGGTTATTAGTACACCAATGTTCCCCCCCCCCCCCCCCCCCCCCAGGACACTGCAAATTGTTGTAATGGCTATGGACAATGCTTGTGTCGTGGCTCTGATCGATTGTCCATGTTTTGTCAGCTTCACAATGACTTACTTTTCTCCCATAGACAACTCTCTGATCTTCATGTTGGTGTATCTTTTTTAACAACAAATGCAGTGTTCACACACGAAACCCAGGGCTCAACCAAGCTGTTTAGAGGTATTAATTGTTTAAACAATCAGTCTGACAGGACACACCTGGGTCACAACAAAACACCTGTCAGTCACATGTTCCAATATTTCTGATCATTTGAAAAATAAGTGAGTTTAAACAAAAAGTGCCATGTTCTAAATTGTTTAACTCATCTAGATTTAAATACCAAGAAATGAAAGTTGAAATTCTAATATAATTTTTTTTTAATCTCAAACCCAAATGTCTTCAGTGTATAGCAAAAACAACAGAGTTGGCCTTGCTGTTCCAGTACTTTCAGATGGGACTGTATATTCTGCTGTAGTTTAACAGGTATGTGGTAGGATATTTTGGTGATTGTAATAGTCCTAGAATAAATTTCATGCTGTCTGTATTCCTCTGTTGATGGTAATCCATTGCCAGGCAGAAAAGTTAAATATTTAAAAAAAAAAAAAAAAAAAAAAAGGTTGTTTTTTCTTTCTTTCTTTTTTCCTCTCATGACTGATTTTTTTTTTCTAAATCTTAACATAATTGAGGTTGTTGGCTGATTCCACCAATTACTTAAATACATTTTCTAGATGACTGCCATAGCTCAGAAGTGACTCACTTATCTGTCAGAACGTACAGTTCTCTGTTTCCAGACAGCACATCTCTTGGAAATGTGGTGGTTGAATTATTTCACGTGTCCAAAACATAATGCCCTCATTGTACTGAAACACTGCTTCCTAGTCCAGGGCAGGTGTTTCGAAAACAGGACCAAAAAATCACACATGGATAGCTCTGTATTTCCCTGTATTTATTTGTTGATGAAAACAAAAACATTGTGTCCTATCAACAGTTAAAAAACAATATAATAATCAGAAATGCCAGCCTGTCTACAACCCTGATTCCAAAAAAGTTGGGATGCTGTGTAAAATGTAAATAAAAACAGAATGCAATGATTTGCAAATCTCATAAACCCATATGCTATTCATAATAGAACATAGAAAACAATATCGAATGTTTAAACTGAGGAAATGTACCATTTTAAGGAAAAAGGTCATTTTGAATTTGATGAGATCTTCATAGTCTTCGCAGTTTTACATTGAAGAACATTATTCTGAAATTGTTCCACAAATTGTAGACTCAGTTTTTAGCAGATTGGTGAACCTCTGCCCGTCTTTACTTCTGAAAGACTCTGCTTCTCAAAGATGCTCTTTTTATACCCAATCATGTTACTGGCTCGTTGCCTATTAACCTCCAGCTGTTTCCTTTTAGTAACACTTACTTTTCCAGCCTTTTGTTGCCTCATCCCAACTTTTTTTTTTGACATGTTGTGGCCATCACATTCGAAATGACCTTATTTTTTCCCCTTACAATGGTACGTTTCCTCAGTTTAAACATTTGATATATTTTCTATGTTTTACTGTGCATAACATGAGGGTTTATGAGATTTGCAAATCATTGCATTCTGTTTTTATTTACATTTTACACCGCGTCCAAACGTTTTTGGAATTGGGGTAAAGCATAGCCACTAATCCAGGACTGTAACTAACAAATATAGTTAATGCATCATCTAGAAATAATGGTTAAATCATGTTTATTGATCTAATATTATTTGAAGCAATGTTTAGGATAATGAAATGACGACATAAGTATTACAGTTGTACTGGGTGGAAGCTATCAATAAAGCATATGTTCTTTTAGCACTTTTATGCAATGGGTTTGAATGTTCAATACTTATCATGGGTCAGGGCAAAAGGATAACTTCAGTGAAGATCTCATCTCTCCTTACACACACACATAACCTCTCTGTATTATTGGAGCCCACGAATAAAGGCCTGAATGTATGTGTTTGTGTCTGTCCTTGTTGTGCACCATGCTGTGCACATCTCCATACCCTGATAAGCATTGTCCTCTTTGTATCAGGGAATGATGTAAGTGCAAAGTTGCAAGTGGTGACAGGGTACACTGTTTTTCTTTCTTCCTTGCTGGCTCTTTTTTTTTTCTCCCTGTGTCCTATTTTCTCTCTTTCTCACCACATTGTGCTCTCATCTGTGCCACATCACTAACAGTTTACGTTTACATCACATCATGGACAGATTGTATCTGTCTTTTTCAACCCTGAATAGATTTAAACTTCCTTAAACAAAATGGTGAACTGTATTTTTGGCCAAAACAGTTCTCATTCAAAATTTCCAAAATTCTACATTATAGTAGCATTTTAATGTTCGTTTCATAAATATTCTGTTTACATTCGTCACATGATTCCTCACATGCTTTAGTTCCTTGGGTCAATAAAGATTTCCGTCTTTATTTCTTGATTTGTTGCTTGGTTTTAGGATTGCTTGCTTTCTTATCACTTGCCTTTTTATTTGATTTCTTGCTTGTTTGCGTTCTTTCTGGCTTTCTTTCTTGCTTGCTTATTTGTCTTTGTTGCTTGCTTGCTTAATTCTCCCTTTCGTGTCTTTTTTACTTGCTTTTTTGTTTGCTTGATCTTTCTTATTCTCAAATTATTACTAGTCGTACAATGGATATAAAAAGTCAACTTATGCAAAGGCTTTTGTGAATTAAAAAAATGGACTCAAGATAATTCATATTGGAACATTTTCCACCTTATTGTGTTATTGCAACATCAGGTAAAAATAATTCATTTATTATTTTTAAAAAATATATAAATATCCACTGTATTTTCAGCCTAACCAGCTGACACAGGTAAATCAAACATAGGCTTGTCTTAAAATATTTACATTACACAGTACATGGTCGGTTTACCCGTGAGGTAGGAAAGTTTTGACAGGAGAGCTTCTGAAACCTGCTATTATATATTATCATATATTGAATATTATTCCACCTTGTTCCTAGTTTTCACAGGTGTACTCTTGAATGTATGTTATGTGCTTTAAAGTGCACCTGTTATGGTTTTTCCAAATATTACCTTTCATGTAGTGTGTTTATAGAGCTGTTTGTGAATGTAAAAAGTTTGCAAAGTAAAAGATGGAACCGGTTCTGAACAGCTGAAACGAGTTGTTAGAAATTCCAGATTTACTTCCTGTACAAACCTACGTCAAAAAAGCCCCACCTCCGGTCTTCATCGGCTACTCGCAAACAGACGGAGCTGAAACTCGTTATGGTAGTGGGTGTTTCCTTTTTGAAACATGCTGACCATGGTAGACCAATCACAACAGACTGGGACATCTGACCAATCAGAGCAGAGTATACTCTCTGGATGGCGGAGTTTAGAATGAACCCTTTAGAACGGATCATTTAACGAGTCATTTGTGACACTGGGTAATGCTGCAATGTAAATGATGAGCACAATAAAGTGTTTTTTGACCTTGGATGCATGTAAATCTATTGTATGAGCCCTTTAAAACAAAATTAGGCACGTTTCAAAACCATAATAGACGTGCTTTAATTGTATTAGGATGAATTTCTTGCTGTCTAATATTTTTTTTTTCCTGTGTTGATGGTGATCTAGCAGCGGAATCAACTTCTGTTATTTTTTCCCCTATACAATATAGACTTAATTAATTCAGCTGCATTTTTTTAATTTACCTTTTCCTTCATAAACTTATCTTTTGTATAGACTATGATCCGTGACTTTTGTTGGTGACTTTAGTTTATTAATCAGTATAGAATTAATTAAACTTCTCCAAAAGGCTACTCCAAATTGTTCACAGTCCAGAAGTGACCTACTGTCTCTAAATAAACATCCATTAACACTAAGCCCTTATCTCAGAATGTGTAAAGCATACAGAGGGTGACTCTTGCAAGCTTGTAATTGTGTTGACTTTAACCTTTTAGAGGTGGCATTAGTCTGAATGTTTGGGTCACGAGCACGAATATTTTCAAAGCTATGCTCTATCGATTGTTGTCTCGCACACAAAGGCAACCGCTGGTGCTCGGACTCTCGGATGAAAGTGGCTTTTGTAATGTGTCACAGAAAGTAATACACTCCATGTACAGTGTGGTCATTTGTACTGTTTACTTCTACATGTTTCCATCCTCTCGTGGTCAGCCATGGGCTTCCATACCTGAGCATAGACCCGTAACTTCATTAATGGAGATCAAGCACCTTGAATTTGTAGTTTAACAGTCAGACACTCGATGATCTTGACTAGCTAGGTCAAATGTGTTAGGGTTGGAACGAAGATATGCAGGGTACCAGATGCTGGGAGGGTTGGTCAGCCATGCCCTGTGTTATTAACTCAGAATAACTAAACATAATGACAGTGTTGAAATAATAGGATATTAAGTGAATATATCTTCATAATAGCTTGAAATAAGGAGTTATTAATAAGATATTACATTGACATAAGGACATCGTAGGCTCAGATGTTGTTTAATGGAAGACCCGTGTGTTTGTTTTGTTATTGAATTTTTCACACTGCACCATTTGTGAATGTAGCCTATTAATAGGCTGCATTTATTAATTTAGGGAGTCGGCCATTTTAAGGGATGTCTCAATCGCAAAATATTCCCAGTGCACTGGAACGTTCGCACCCTAAAACCCCACAATGCACCATTAAAAACCAGGGAGCGTCGACACGCACTACTTTCCCATACTCTGGAAATGATATGTTTTCTGAAGCCTCTCTGCTCGAAAAAAAAACAGTCTCTCAGATGAATTCTTATTACAGCACTCAAATGATTACTTACATTAGCGATTTTTAGATTTATTTGATGTTTTCTATATACGGTTTGTTTGAGTCTAATGACTTTTAAGTGTTTAATGGTTTGCCTACGATCCTTCTTGAAATACTATGACAGAAACGCGTGCGATATAAGCTAACAAATTTATATGACGTATAATCTCAGAAAGATCTTGAGAAATGCCAGTGGATGCAAGTTTTTTTTCCCAACGCGAATACGTAGTCATGCCACCGGAAATTGAGTCATCAGTGTCCCAGTGTGTTGTGAGCCAGGGTCCTTACCTGTGCTCGAACTAGAGTACGCGATATACTGTTTCACGAGCTAGGGAGCTGATTGAGACGCACCCAATGTCTTTGATGTGACACTGTGCTGTATAAGTGTTACTCAGAGAGGCTCATAAAGCGGATAAGGACAGGAATCTGTGTAGAAGGACAGGACATTATAACTTTCTGATTACCTCTATGCAAAATCCGTTTAGTTTTCGGACACGTGAATGAAAAGATTACATAGTCCCTAAGTCACTCCAACTTAAATTTTCAAATCAAGCCACTAAATTCTGACCGGCATTGGTTTGTACAATATGTGAAAGCAGTAGAAGCTTCACATTCGCTCGTGAGCTGTGTTGGTTTTGGCAAAAAGCCCATCACCCACAAGTACAATAAATCACCAAACCTTCATGCTGGTTTTACACACAGAGATTGTTATCTGGTGCGAGTTAAACACAATAGGAAATAGCTCCAGAATGGCTGCTTTTCATAATGCTGTTCTGCCACATTCCTGAGCGCATGCAGGTAGAAAGTAAGTGTACTGACTGAAACTTGGTCAGACGTCTTCTGTACAGCCATGAGAAAAGGAGGTCAGTATTTACAGCATGCTCGTGCGGAGAACGAGCCTCCTCCTCGTCCTATGCACAGGTAAACATAATTAATCACCAGTCTCCCCAAGTGTGTCCGTGAACTCGTACAAAGCGCAGTGCTAGAAGAATTCTGCTTACCGAGTCCTTTTTTTCTCTTTTTTTTTCTTTCTTTCTTTCTCTCTCTTTTTTTTTTTTTTTTTTTAAACAATGGAGTGACTTAGATAAGGAATTGTTCTGAATCCAAGTTCAGATCTTGACAGTTTAACTTTTTATTAGGTGTTGCTAAAATCAAGTTGCTTCTGATAAGGAAAATTTCATTGGGCCATTAAGCAGAGTTTGAAGTTTTTATGATTTTTACGTGGGATTTACTGTTTGCTTTGTGGGCCAGTAAGTGCTGTGTTAATTTCTGTAAATGGGTGCAATCTGAGATCTAACATTCACATGATAATTCTGACTGAAGGTTGTTCAGTGTGATTAAAAACCTTTCGTTTTGGTCTTCTTTCTGTTAAAATATTGAAAGTCCACTAATTACTCGCTCCGAATGTTTGCACAAACGCTCATATTCTAGTTTCACTTGAGTTACGTTAATGTCTGGATTTATACACAGCAGAACTGAATATGAAGAATTCGAATATGAAGAATATTCTGCTGAATATGAAGAATTGGGCACAATGGTTAAGTGTGTTATTTTGCAGCTATATTGCATAACTCGAAGCACGACAAGGGGTTACATAGCAATTTGACTGATGTTGCCTTTTTTTTTTTTTTAAACTTTGGAATGTGCATTGTTTTAGACTAGGAAATGAATCATTAACACAGGATTTGATAACTTTTTCAAGAACTAAGCATGCAGTAAATTGTGCTTTTCTTTGTGTGAAATGGTCATTTTTATTTATTTTTGGAACTAGGTTAGCTGTATTGAGAATATACAGAATTTGCATAGTAAATGTGTGGAGTTGAGTTGGAATGTATCTCTTTGTGGAAGTGTGTGAACAAGAGAGAGAGAGAACGATATAGAGGAGGAACAGTTTTAAAAATGTCGGGTACTTTTGCTTTCATGTTAATGTGATGTGATGTGATATGTGATGTAAAAATTCTTTATCTAATGAACCACATTCTCAGGAATTCTCCCAGGAATTCTCGTTCTCTCTATGAATCACATTGTGTATTTTGTTACCGTATTATTTTCGGTTTATCTTGTGATGCAGTACGTACTGTTCTGATTAAATTAAACATTATCATGGTTGGAAGGAATGTGAAGCAAATATCTGGGACTTTTATGGCTTTTAACATTTATTAGACACAGCTTAAAAGGGAAATCTAGACAGTAGAGGTGGCCAATATGGTACTATATATATAATATATATATATATCACAATGGTTGAAGAATACAATCCACACTATTTAGATTAGCTATCAAAGCGCCTGCAGATAAGTAGTGCTGCACTCAAAGCATGTCAAAACTATTTGAAGTCTGGGAAGACAACTTGTATCGCACAAGCAAGAGTGCTGTTGTGTTGAATATCAGCACAGCTGTGATTCGGCTATAGGCACGAGACTGCAGGTAATCACAGCGGTGCTGATATTACACCAGTACAACAACTAGTGCAACAGCACTCTTGCTCATGTGATGTTGCTTTTGTTCAAGAGTTCTATAAACAAGAAATTAATATCAAGTAACTGACTTTTCAGACACATTATGGCCAAACATTTTGTTCCGTCAATGGAAATAGTTCCAATTATTCATAGGTCCAAAGAAATCGCAGCCGGATAGAGCGTTGCATGTTGCCATGCCAACGCGCACACTGACTGACAGCCCGTAGTCAGACTGACAGCACTGACTGTTACTGTAGTAACAGTGTCGACGTAACGAACTATTGCTAGAATTGTAATTTAACGTGGCGTACACAGACAAGTGGAGTGATACAAACAGTGAAAAGTAACAGTGTAGTCAAATTAGTGGACCAGAATGAACTGTTTTATACAGTATACAGTACAGTATGAAGACAATACAGTGAAGAAGAAGTGTGTTCATCTCTAATCAGCTCCATGTCATTGCGAATAACAGTGGCAGCAGTCTATAGACACACAGTCAACTCCAGAATTATTGGCGCCCGTAGATAAGATGGTAAAAAAGGTATTTGGGGTTGATTAGCTTAATCTTACACTGATGATAAGAGAGCAATCTAACTTTATCTGTTTAAGCACAGAGGTCGAATTCTCCTAGTCATTCAACATAAGAAAGATAAGAGAATACACAAGGCAATGACTGTTTTAAAACAAAAAAGCCATACACACCTGTACATACGTGCATTTTCTGTTAGGACTATAATTAAGAAGTTTAAAACACTGTGAGCTGTAATCAACCGTTCTGAGAAGAAGATACAAGTGTATTTTGCCCAAGTGCACGGTGAAGAGGGTGATTAGTGAGGCAAAACATCATCTGAAGATCACCATTTGCAGAAGATGGTAGGATTTTGGAGTCAGCAAGACTTTCTTGATGTCTCTGCCAAGAAGCTACAGCTGGGTCATGGTTGGATCTTTCAGAAGGACATATGGAAATTCACACACAAATTATTCACTGACAGAATGAAGCTTTCGACAGGGCCATGTCCAAAACCCCTGACATAAACCCCCTTACATACCTGTGAGGTGAGCCGAAGAGGAGAAGATCCTGGAGGATCTAGAGGGATTCTGTATAGAGTAGTTTCTCAGATCGCTTGCTCTGTATTCTCCAACCACATCTATTATTATAGGAGGAGTCTCAGTGTTGTGATGTTGGCACAAAGAACGAAATGCGGGTCGAAATAATTGTGACATGCATTTGTGTGGAGAAATATTTCTGCTAAGCGTTTTTAATTTTCTTAGGATACATGTACTGCAATTAAAGGTTACATTTCGGTCGTATTTTCAGTGTGAGATCACACTTATTCACATTATAAGACACCATATAAGACTTTTCTTTTGTTTTCATAACCTTTTTTTTTTTTTTTTGTTTAGCAAGAGTGCCAGTAATTCCAGAGATTACTCTAAGGACTGATAATCTCAGAAAAGTGTATTTTGATGCAATCTATGATGACATTAATGGCATATTGTTGTATTGCTCAGTCCTAGTGGGTAAAAGGTTATTTTTTTAATGGACCGTCTCAGTGGACATTGTGAAGAAACAAAGCACCTTGGAAGACAGAACTTCACCAAGGGAAATTTTCTGAAATGTATATTTAAACATACCCCACTTGCAACCAAACGTCACCATACCTTCACAGGAAATTCTCAAGCACTATGTGGTGTAAGTGGTACATTTGCATATTAAAGTCTTTTTATATACCCATAACCAAAACAGGAAGTACCAGAAACAGTGTATTTCCTCTCCATAATGTTAATAAAGAACTGACTATAGCAACTGTAAGTTGACACACTGTGGAGTGTCTTGCGTGGGTTGTTTCAGATACCAGAAAAGTCCTTTTAACATTGACATTAACTACCACTGAAGGAATTCATGACCATAAATATAATGTCCAGTAGGCATTGGTTATCTGTTTTATGAAAGGACAAATGAATGATGCTTTTTTTTTCTTTTTTTTTTTAAAGGTATAAACATGTACATATCTCATAAATAAAATGGAGTTGACAATAAAGCGTTTCATAGTGACAAGCTGGTTAACAAAGACCTGTTTATGGTGGCTTTGACTTCAGCTCATAGGATCAGAGTTTAAAGCTTACTGAGGTTAAAAACCCATTAGTCACCAGCTGACTACTATTGCTCATGTCGGCCACAAGGATTCAGATGTGTTCTTGACCAGGCTGAACACTGAGGCCTTAAAGCCGAAACAACTTGTCTAGTCATTACTGTCTAATTACTGTATGCGGAATTCTTCAAACAACGTCAGAGATATTAATAATCCTGAGGCCCAGTGCTGTATTGATCGGTATTGTAGGGCATCCTGTCTTTTAAATCATTTTTGAGCAACCATTTGTGTTCTCACAGTGCCTGCCTAATGCTCCAGCCCTAATGAGCAAAGGCCAGTTTATAGGATAACAGGCATGGTAGCTATTTTTATTCAGCGTGGCCTGTCATTAGAGGTTTCCCCATGCTAGTGCTATAAATGCCACACGTCTCCCTTTGCAGAAGCTGTGTGGGGTACTTTGGCTGTTTACTGATTTGCATTGGCAAATATTGTGGACTCTCTTGTTTGGATTGTGGATTTAAAGCTGCTTTCTCTTTGGCGAGCTGTTATTTCTTAATATCTGAGTCTAACCAGTAGTATTGTTCAATAGGTGATGCACATATAAAGAAATAAAACTTTTATTTTCTATTTGCCGAATAAGCTTTTAGAGGATTAAACCGGTCTAAGAGTGCTTGGAAATATTCATGACCAGTTCTCTATGACGGTCTATAATGCTCAAACGAGTCTTAAATTGTTGCTTTTAAATGCAGTGTGAAGGCTTTGCTGAGAATAAAGTTTTAAATAAATGGTTAAGATTATACACTCATCTTAAGTCACAATCCCGCTAAATGTCATAAACGCAGTTATACTATTACGACTATTTACTGGCTGCATAATAAAATCATATGTAAATGTGTGTTTTGGTCATCGTTAAGGCTGACTGTTGATGCCCTCCATTGCACACGGTGTGGAATCTGGAGCAGTCTTGTTTATGTTCTTTAAGGCATCCTTATGAAACATGTGTTTCTTATTTTAGCTGAAGTCTAGTCAGGGTGGTTGACATACCTTTCTGATGAAATCATCGTGAACTCCTGATTTCATTCATGCTTCTGCAAATAGTCGAGAAGCTTTTTGTATAGCGAATCGACATGTCCGCATTTGACCATTTTGCAGAGACGTGCCACGGTCAGCAGTTTGGTAGTGTGCTTTGATTTTATCAGCACTGTAGTGGATGCCCATTTTAATCAATATGGAAGATGGAAAATGTTTTAGTCGATTAAATAAATGGCCAGAGAGGCCATATGGACATTGATGAAGCACTTAGAAATTGTTTTTCCAGTCACAGCCGAGTGTTTGAAACCTACTTTCTTTGACTTGCATGAAAAGTTTTGCGTACATGTTGGCCTTGGAGGCACTGGTCCTGTGTTTACATTCTTGAAGGAGTTAGGTCATGATTTTTGAGGGATCTTCAGCTTTGTTCTCTGGTTTAATCATCCTCACAGAAGGGTACTCTATTAAGTATTAAAGATGCTTGCCATGAAGGGGTTGAATCATTTTGAGACTGGAGAAATCATAGTCGTGTTTTCAGTTGAATTTGGGGAGACCACTTGACGCATTCGTCGTGTTGAACTATTTCAGTTGCTTTTGTTTGATTTGTTCATTGCAAACAGCTGAAAGTCTGTACATTTAGAAAATAAACCTGATTTGCAAGGGGGGGGGTCGAATAATTTTGATTGCAACTGTATGCAAAACACCTTGTGCTATGCAAACGTCCCTATATTTCCTAAGATCCCTGTATTTAGTACTTTTGAATGGAACATTGTTCTACATTTGTTTGTCAGGTATTTCTATAAAAGGTTTGTTTTGAAATGAAAGTGAGCGGTGATAGGAATGGTTTTGGTGATTTGCCCACATATGGGACTGGTTTTCCAAAATTACACCCATTTCCCTGCTCCAGTTCACAGGACACCTCCTCACATCTAAACTCTCCTCACTTTCTAGTCTCACTGGAAAGGGTTTAAGAGGGCTCTTGGCATAAACAGTGAAGGCGACAGGCATTTAACTCTTTCCTTCTAAAGGGAAGTGGTGGTACTGTAAAGATTAAAGCAGGGAGTGGTGTCTAGCAGAGAGAGAGAGAGAGAGAGAGAGAGAGAGAACAGGATAGGATGGAGTACAGGGAAAGGGAGGGGTGGACCAAAGCCGGAGAGAAAGACAGAGGGGGCAGGGAAGGAAGAAATGGTGTGTGCTGGAAAGTTGTTCGCCTCCCATGGAGTGGGATGGATAGATGGAGAGAGGTATGTGGGAGGGGAGATGAGTTTAGGTTACACACAGGGTTCCTGCTGTCACAGGAGGAAATCCTGAGATCGGGTCAGTTGAGCCTCATCGTATCTGTTTCTGTTCCTCTCTCTCTTTTTGCTCTCTTTCTCTCCCTCTTTGTGATTTAAGTGGCTTTGTTTTTATGATCTACGTCTCGGATCAGAGCAGACTACTCCACTCTAATGCCCTTCCCTGACCTCCACGGCTGGATGAGACACTGAAAGGTAATCTGCTTTTTCCGCTCGGACAATAGTTGGAGTCTGGTTTCAAGTGTTTTCGAGTATTGATTCTTTTAAGCTTAAAATATCAGTCGCTGTAGCATACAGGTTGGATGATTTTCATAAGCAGCTTGCTGTAGTCTGTTTATTTTCATATTAGTCATTTGTTTGCTGAGGTGGTTGTCTTTCAGTTTCTCTGCCTTTGTCAGGATTTGTGCCAAGTCAAATTTTTTATACGTCAGGAAGTCAGTCTTATGTTCTGTTTGGCATGTTCATGTAGTGCACTCAGTACTCAGACCTGAATTGTAGTAGTCGTAGTGCAGAACTTTAAATACAATATTTGACTTATTTTGCCATTATTATTATAAAAGCTGTATTGGATAGCACTTTTGGATGAATTTTTGTAATCAAACTCTAAGCATCATGATTGTTTAAAACCTGCAACCATAACTCCTACCAGTATGTGTTTAGATTTAAAGCACTTATGCCAAGATTTTGGTTGCATGCTCTGAATATAGGATACACACCCACCCACGTTATTTATATACACTCCCACTTTTCTTCTAGGGGGTGTTATGTTAATGGTCAATCACTGATGAGTTTGAGTGTTAGCAGGACAAAGTTTTGTTATGGAAAATTATTTTTATATATTTATAATATGGACTTTAAGCTGTTAACTCCAGACTGTTATTAAGATAACTGTATTAGAATTGTAGTCATATTGTTATTTTAAATTAATACTTTATTCATTTTTAATTTAACATATACTGTACGAAATGATCCCAGTCAAATCTTGGCCAAATTCTATATCAGACTGTGATGAGGTGCGTTCTCCAAATGCGAGTATATAGTGAAAATTCTCTTACGATAGCCCTTAGATTAAAGACAATTACTACATTCTGCTTATGTCATGAGTTAGCGATTCGGGCTTGTGCATAAAACGTGGTCGCATAAACAAACATTCATCAAAGTGAGCTTGATGTAGTAAGGATATATTTCTGTCCAATAGCATGGTAATTTGTTTCTTCATTGTCCTGTCATATTTGTCTGTCGGTCCTATTGGTGGCTTTCACGTGTGCGTTGTCACAGTAGTCACACTGAGATTTGGATCGGAAGTTTCTGACACTACCACAACTTTGCCGTCGAATGTCTTTGGTCGCAGTGGCACTGAATCAGTCCTCGGAGAGCATGTCACGTAATACGTACTAAGCTTGAGGATCTGAACTCATGACCAAAGTCTAGTAGCAAAATCAGACCAGTAATTGTCCAGTGCAAAGCTGGTTTAAACAGATGAGGTGAGTCATGACTCTCTTTCACGATATGACTTAGATATGCATCTGAATTTCTTCTCATTGATTGCCTCCTGTTAACAGTCAGCCAAAGATTTCAGTCATACCAAAACACATTACCATTGTGCGGAGGAACTTTTCTTGAACTCATTAGTGAACTCATTAGTGGATATAATGCGTGTGCTTTTAAAAGCACAGACGGAAAGCATGATTGATTGTATAGGAAATGATTTGTTTATTGTACATTATAGTGAACACATCTTTGATGTTTACCTAAGTGAGCACATTGGCAGCTGAATGAAGCAGGTTGGCTTGTAAGAACATAGAGTCCTATGACCAAATTATGAAAGGAGGAACTCATATCTCGGATGTAATAAACACAGATGAACGCTCCTGGACACACTTATAGACATGTATATGTGTGATATATATATTTTCCCCAATAAAGACATGGACAGTATTGCTCAGCCAACAACATTCTACAGTCCCCGATGTGTAACAATTGCCACACACAAACTACTGTACTGGTCGTGGGAATTTTTTATAAAGTTGTAATCAGTGCTGCAGGGTCACAGTGATCGTGACTGGGGGCTGTAAACCCATTTTTAAACCATGGCATACTTGTGTCGGGCGCACGGTGGCTTAGTGGTTAGCACGTTCGCCTCATACCTCCAGGGTCCGGGGTTTGATTCCCGCCGGGGCCGTGTGTGCTGCGTTTGCATGTTCTCCCTGTGCTGCGGGGGTTTCCTCCGCGTACTCCGGTTTCCTCCCCCAGTCAAAAGACATGCATGGTAGGCTGATTGGCATGCCTAAAGTGTCCCTAGTGTATGAATGATATGTCTTTATGTAAGTGTGTATGTGATGGACTGGCACCCTGTCCAGGATGTACCTGAACCTGGGATAGGCTCCAGGTTCACCCGCGACCCTGAAGAAGGAGTAAGCTTTAGATGGATGGATGGATGGCATACTTGTGTGACTGATGTTGAAGTGGTAAAACCTGTCAGAAGCTGAGAGCAGAGGTCTCTCAGGGAATTTGGAGGCTATTAGAATGGAGTTCTCTTAACACAGAAGGCATCTTGCGTGATTGTGATCAATAACATCCTCTAAGTGAAGCCTGCTTCCTGGCAGAGAAACGGAGAGAGCGAATGAGAGACACAGCGATATCAGTTCATAGTCAGCTAGTTTATCCTTATCAATATTTCAGTAGGAAAGTTCAGACCTAAATTGAATTAGTTTGCTTTGCAGGGCTTTTTTTGAGACTGTGACGTTAACTTTGTTCTCTAGAACTACTGAAATCCGAAGATCATTCTGCTTTACAGCAGTCTTCCTTGCTTTGATTATTGCTTTTGTTTGATGAAGCTTACCAGGAGAGCTTTAATCTAGAGGATTCCATAGTGATCAGGTTGGGTTAGTCTGTCATCCTTCTACCCCCATTTCTCCTCCAGCTGCTGGCAGAGATAAAGTGTGAAGGTCTGTGTGGTGTCACTAGCTCTTTCATCTCTGAATTCTTCAAGGACTCAAAGTGTCCTGAAATTAGAGGGTTATAATGGCAAAATGGACAACCGCATGTGAAACAACAAGGCGAGAGTTTGCCTTTTGATCTCGGCTATATGTCGATGGTTCTAATGTCTAATTCTGTAAAGATATGGTAATAAAACCACTGGGTCTATATATTCTGGTTCTTTTTAGCATAACTGCCGTGTAATGTTCCTGCATTTACGCCTACTGAATCACAACATGCCATGTAGTCTAATTTGTTGCATATTAAGATGGTTTGTTTACTTGAGTAATAGATTGGAGTATTTGGACTCCTTTTGTTTACATTTCATTAGGAAAGCACAGCATCGGGGGTTAGTAAGGATGACTTCGGCAGGAGCGATGCCCCCCTCTCCTCCTGATCGCTCCGTATCCCGAGACTCACAGGATTCCATGGAGGATTACTGGAGTGAAATGAGGAACATCGAGGAGAACTGCCAAGGAGGCCAGGAGGAGATGATTGAGAAGGGCAGCATTGATGGTGAGTGCAGAGCAGACCACGCTACACGAACCATCACTTCGCCAAGATTTCATCTTGCATATCATATTTCTACAGCGTTCAACATGGGGTTCTGCTTTAAAAACAGCTGGATATGGTTTATTTTTATTGTACTAAATTTGAAATGTAGATATTCTAGATTTGGGACTGTGTCTGCATAGTTTTTTTTTTTTTTAAATGCTTGGCAGCACTGGGTGAAATTTTTGGCCTTGTACATATGCACTCTGTAAGCCCCCTGGTCTACAGAGGGATTTCTGAAGGAAAATGGTTAACAGGTGTTCTTGCACGTGCCGTTTTTTGTTGGTTTTCTTTCTACTATTGTTTGATATGGTGATTTTCTCTTCATAAAGGAATGCATGAAAAGCATTAGGGGGTCCATGCTTCAAGTACAAGTAGGCACATTTAAATGAGTAATGTATGTGAGACACACTGAACCATTTGAACTTTTGGATGGGGAGATAGGTTCCAGATAGACCTCCAATGTTTTTTATTAAGGGCACGGAGTCTCTAAACCTATGTATTCTGAATGTATTTGTTAAATTATTATTCAGATTACCCTAGAAAATTTAAATTGGAGACCACAGCAAACATTCCATACTAGACTTTTTAAAGGCCCCTAATCACTTCCACTACTTCCCTCGCCCTGATTGCCCCAGCATTGAGATGTTTATCACGTGTGAGAAATCAGGTATGAGTGGTGCTCATACCTGATGGGTGGCTGTGGCTCAGGTGGTAGAGCGGGTTCTCCATTAATCGTTGGGTTGGCTGTTCGATTGCCGATTCACGTGACTCCACATGCCGAAGTGTCCTTGGGCAAGTTAGCGCTTTGCATGGCAGCTCTGCTACCATTGGTGTGTTAGTGTGTGTGTGTGAATGGGTGAATGAGACACAGTGTAAAGCACTTTCGATAAAAGCGCTATATAAGTGCAGACCATTTAGACCATTTGCTGTGGATTCTCAGGATTCTCAGCATTCTGACTGTAATGTTTGTATTATTCTGTATGGTAGAAGCAGAACTGGAGGAAGCATGGCTGCATGAAGCAGGTCTCTCCACACTGGTGTCCGGACCTCTCACTGACAGTCCTACAGAGGCTCTCCTCTCAACACTCACTCGCTCTCAAGCCGCCATGGTGAAGAAACGCCTGGACAACTACACTCAAACCTTACGCACGAGGAACAAGCAGCCCATACGCCATGTCCGGGACGTCTTCTCCACGGCTGACACATCGGTAAGCAGAAGACATGGTGTACTGGAGATTTATGATCAGGAGGCTGTTGGGAGATCCTAGCAGTTTTTCAAATACTATAAAGTAGTCTGTTGTGAATTAAAGGTGCTGGTTTGATATTATTGGATTTTCATATCGAGTACAATTTATTAACTCCCGGCCTCTGACCGGAATATCGATTCGGGGACGAACAGTACGCCAGAATCTGTTTTTGGGATTTTGGATTAGGACCGAGTATCTCACAGGATTAATTGGTATCTGCCCCCTCCTTTCTCTAAGCTGTAAATGAGACGACGAGTTACGTACGCAGCAGATAAAGCTGCCACTCGCCCTTACATCGCGTGTTGTCTGCAGTCACTGTGGGGACTTTCAGGTGCCAGTCTCATTTAGAAACCTACTGGTGATAAGAATGACAGCTGTGCTTAGTGTAAGGACAGGAAAGGCAAGATGCTCCTTAGCATGCCATACATTTGCCGTGTCAGCTGCTCTCTACTCATCTCAAAACATATCTGTCTTACTGACTGAGTCTGGAATGTGGAAGGGCTAGAATGTGAACAACTCAGACTGCCTTTAAATTAGCCATCAGTAATGCTGTGTTCATTTCCAATGACCTAAGCAAATCGTATGGAGGACTTTAGACTGCTCACGTTGCAGTTTAAATAAATATGGGCTTAGTTTTAGATTTAGCATATCTGACATGAAGCTGTCAACAGAAAAAACCTGACCGTAAGGTGGTGGATAATCTCACCTGGATACTGTAGAGCTGTAACTTCTAAGCACGTTTGCTGTAATCATGAAAACTGTCCTGTGTCCATCCCAGAACTTTACATTTTGCTCATACTGAACATTCTTTCAACACGTATGGTTTGCCTTTACTCTTGTACAAATGTATCTATCAGAAGGTACCATACTGTACTTGTTCTTGTTACTGGGGTGGTACCCTTGGTACTATCAAGGGTACATGTTTTGTATCTTAAATATGTATGTTATAACTGAAAACTTTTAAAAATCATTTGGTACATAATTGGACCTTAAGGACAACTATTGAGTTAAAGGCACACCATGTTCATGTTCCTAGGTAAATGACACATACTAGGGTACAAAACATACATCCCCATTACTACCCCAACGATGAGGGGAAAAATACAAGGAACGGTTATTTCTGGAGTTTGTGATGATTTATAATCACGCTATCCGGTGTCTCTGAGAAGAGGATGAGTTCCATTATGAGTCTGGTTCCTCACAAGGTTTCCTCGTGTCATTATGTCAAGGATTTATTTATTTATTTATTTATTTATTTATCTGCCACTGCCGCCTCTGGTTTGCTACATCTGGATTTCTGTACAGCGTCTTTATGACAATGTCTATTGTTTCCAGTTCTATAAAAATGGAAATGAATCGAGAGTCATTTATGCGTGGGAATTCAGTAATAAACACCAAAATAAAGGCAGCTCTCAAGACCACCCGAGCGTGACTCTGTGACTAAGAGTATGTCAAGTGGATGAGTAACTGGTCAGTCCTGCCAGGGGCTGACCAGAATGAGTGTTGCAAAAGCAGAGCATACAAGGGAAAACAGTGGAACATGTTAGTACATGCATTGAATTAGTCTTTGAAAGCTCGACCATATCAATATCATGTAGCAAAAACTAGGGTGTAGGAAGAATGTCTTCAGTGGACATCTGGTCAACAAATGGCACTTGATTGAGTGAGGGAGTCGGCATGCTGGCAGAGAATGTAGGGCAGTGACTCATAGCCAGCTGGACTAGCAACTGAGACTCACTCTGTGTCTCTGGTAAGAGTACAGTCGTGAGTAGAGCTTGGCACAGTGGGCTAATGTACTAAACTTGGATCATGTAACGTGATCTAGATTACAGAAGAGGATGATGGGTCTTTAAGGACCTTTCTGGTAGAATGGAGGCAAAGTGAGGGATGAACCACAGCAGGAAGTCTGGTTAGGAATATGAATCATAATCATCATTTGTTATGATGTGATGCCGCATTGTTGTTCCAGAAACTCCAGGGGTTCAAACTGGACTCCTTTTAACTGTAAAATAAAATCATGAACATTTCATATACATTATTTAACTGTGTAATAGACGAAATATTATAATATTTAAAAATCTATTAGAGCCATAGATCTTTCGATTCCTGAACGAACTGAACACATTAGATTCAAGTTGATATTATTTACAGGTGATTTGTTTTTGAGTTATTGGATTAAACCATTTTAATTTAAATGGCTACTCAAATAATATAATAAAACTAATAATGGTGAGCTGTGATTTCTACCATGTAACTACATAAAAAAAAAATAAAAAAATCACTCCTGGCTGCCCTGGACCCAACCGACCATGCCGATAAAACAGGAGTCCTATACACACAGTCAACTGTGTTAAACAAGGTTGTCTCTGTACTGTACCGATAAACATTAAAGTGACTATTGGATTTATAGGCTGGATAACTTTTGAAACTTGCATCACATGTTTGATTTTCTTAATCATGTAGGATGTCTTAAATATGTTTTTTTGATGAAGGATGGGTTTATTTACATTGATCATGATTAAATTCCATTGTTCTTCTAGTCTGCTGAACCAACACCCAGCGTGTCCCCAAATGGGACAATTGCACCAAAACTGCCCCACTGGACACCTCCCAAAGGTTAGTCTGTGGCTTTTACTGCTAGCACAATACGGTACCAGTATATAATGATACTTTTGCTCATGCTTAGTATACTATCCCGACTGTATGCGTGTGTCTACTGTAGTACGCAAGTCATGCACAGCGTTCACGCCTGTGGAGAGCAGTATGTCGGAGAGTCAGTCGGAGACACATATCTTGTCGTTTGAAGTGCCGTATTCTGAAGCAGTGACAGTTCATCGGAAAGGCCATGACCGCCTTGACTGCCAAAGGATCTGGAAAGGAGACAAGGATTTACCAGTAAGTGTTTGCCTTCAGCTTTGCTTTTCCGCAAATCTCTATAATCACACACACACGCACACAAAGCTTCCGAGGGCCACAGAACCTCTCTCTCACCATCTGTCATCGTTGCTTTTATATTGCTTTTTCATTTTTATTGATCGCACTAAGAGCAGAAAGAGGTAGGTAAAAGAGGTGGTAAAAGGACGGTAAAAGAGGTAACTACTACAATACTCCGTCGACAAAAACATTCCTCCAGAGCCGTTTATGCTACAAGTTTCCCCTGAGGAAATATATTCGAATATATATCTCTCGTATATATCTTATTTTGAGATGAAAATATAGCGCAAACATACTGTACTAAATGTAGATTGTAGTTTTGTCTGTCTTATTCGTTACGTCTTACTCAGGCATTTCAGATCGTGAAGACGAAGCAGGGGCTGACCAGAGTGCAAGACCTGTCCTCGGAAGACATTAAGAAAATCGGCTATATCTGTCTGATAGAGCTAACCACGTTTTATGATGCCCTGGGCATCGAGCTGAAGAGGAACAGGGAAGTTCGTAGCAAGGTGCGGGGTGAGTACTGCTGAAATTTTGAACGTTTAATATCTCATCACTTATTCTCCAGATATGTTTTGGTTGGTGTGATCACTGCCTTCTTCTCTGTGCAGAAACGGGCATATTTGGAGTTCCCCTGACTACGTTGTTGGAAAATGACCAAAAGAAATTTCCTGGCTCTAAAGTTCCTCTTGTTTTCAAAAAGGTGCGTAGCTTATCTCTTGGAGTCGGTCTTGTTTTTGCTGGGCTGTGGAGCAGGGCTTTGAACCACAGCAGTGCTTCTTTTGGTTCGTCCCAAAGTGGAAACTTCCACACAGCGATTCTTTGCATTGGACATTCTGGAAAGTCGTTAATCAGCACTTCGCTCCCTCCTCCTGAGCTCCAGCCACAGCTTGATATCTCTTATTATCCTTAACTTGCATGGCCTTTCTTCTCATTCTTAGCAAGTGCTTTCCAAAAAATACTATCAGGTCTCAGCCTTGTTTCTGCAGTTTCCTCTTGAGTATAGGGCAGCTGATCCGTGTGGTCGTGTCTGTTTTTGCCTGGAAGGTATGAGACAGTATTGTAGTAAAGGACTACAGAGTCACAGATCTTTCCGCTTCATGTGCCCTCACACGGTATCATCAGTGCCATTTTGAGTGCCAATAGGGAACTGACTGCATCTGTGTTATTGTGTCATTTATACTAGTAAACAACTGCCCTAATACATGTGAATACATAACACATCAAGCAAATCTTCCCTGACATGCTGCGTTGTATTTCTGTTAGCTAGCTAGTGATATTATGGGAAAGCTGGGAAATTTATCTTGGCGCCAAGTATTGTTAACATTAGCAATACTTGGTGCCTAGATAAGCAAAATTAGCAAAATTTAGCTGATATTAACTTACCCTTCGTATAATGGCATAGATTTTTTTTTCTTCTACTTATGAAACACCCTGGGATCCATTACCCACCCAGATGTGAAGAGCCAGTAGGGTCAGGGGTGGCCAGTCTTGTCCACAAAGTGTCGGTTTTCATTCCAACCAAGCAGAAGCCACACCTGAATCTACTGAAAGCTCAAGATCAGCTGTTTAAACAAGTGGAATCAGGTGTGGCTCCTGCTTGACTGGAATGAAAACCTGCACCCACACCGGCCCTTTGCGGATTAGATTGGACATCCCTGTCTTAAATGCTTTGAGGCTCAGATGGGGGTTGTCTATGAGAGAAATTTTGGTGAAAGACAATTTAGTTTCGTTCTCTGCTATTTTAAGTGGACTCAGCAGTTCAGAGGAGGGTATATTAGGACCACAGTATATTTTATCAGCTCTGTCGAAGTACTTCTTAATCTCTTCTGGAAAGTAAAGTGAGTAATTTGAGTTACGCAGCAATGCTGCAAATTCAGTAAGATATTTGAAAACGTTTAACCATACGGCAGTTGTGGATTAACGGATCGTGGTCTGTTAATTTGTAGATTTAGAAAACCCAAACGTCTTAAGAGCTGTAGCTATGATGTCAGTTTTCTGTGCTTGGTAGTGAAAGAACTGTTTATAGTAGTTTATATACTACTATAATTTAGCATTTAGCAATTTTGTGATCGCAGAAACGAATGCAAAATCAAGGAAACTGCAATATTTGCAGGAGCTTGCAAAATCTCTGCAGATTTTCGGCAGATTTGGTCCAAGACGCATGTGACGTCATCACAGCGCGCATTCAGCCGAAGCCCTCTTCGATTCACGTCCGTCAAACATGAGTACAGCTAAAAGGTCTCATTTACCAACAAACATCAAGGCGAAAAAACGTGCGGAACAATTTTGTGCACTTGCAATTTCACCAATTCAAGTAGTTTTCCCACACAAAAATCTGCATAAATTTTGAAAAAATGCCACAGCAAAATCAAACAATCACAAAAAACTCTGCGAAATCCTGAGTAGTTGAAGTTAGGGCATTTAACTCAGTGCACAGTGTGAATAGAATAAGCTTAACAGCGTAACAAATCAAGTACTTGTGCTGGGTGTCAAGTGCGCTGAACAGGGACATATGGGCTGATACTACAAATAGAGCAGACCAAGTCTTTGATTTAATAATAATAATAATAATAATAATACTCAAAGTGCTTTACATTGTATGGAGGGGGTCTCCTCAACCTCCACTAGTATGTAGCATCTACCTGGATTATGTGACGGCAGCCATTATGCTCCAGAATGCCCACTACACACCAGCTATTAGTGGAGAGGAGAGAGTGACGTAGCCAATTCAGGGATGGAGATTATTAGGGGGCCATGCTAGAGAAGGAATTTCCCTCATTGGCCCTGATCTGTTGTGACCCCCTAATAATCTCCATTGGGATTTTTAGTGACCATAGAGAGTCAGGACCTCGGTTTAACGTCTCATCTGAAAGACAGTGCTGCTCTTACAGTTTAGTGTCCCCGTCACTATACTGGGGCATTAGGCCCCACACAGACCACATGGTGAGCACCCCCTGCTGGCCTCACTAATACCACTTCCAGCAGCAACCTTAGTTTTCCCCAGGAGGTCTCCCATCCAGGTACTGAACAGGCTCAACCCTGCTTAGCTTTTGTGTCAAATTAATCTAAACCTTCATACAAGTCCACCTATTTTTATGCTCAAGTGATGCAAAGGAAAATGGACAAGGATACTCAACAAGGGTATGCATAGTTCTAGATTTCTAGATTAGAAATAGATACTGAGCCCAGATCATTCATATACCAGTCCAGTATAAGACAACTTTTTGGAAATAGATGATAATTAATCATTAGGCATGTATTTCATAATCATTAACATGACATTTACCGCACTAATTACAACACTGATGCGAGGTATGCTGGGACTCAACTACCTTTTTTGGGCAGCACAGTATTAGACTGCATTCCGGAGATTAAGACAAATCCCTAAGTGAGTTTATTTACCGAGGAGAATCCTCTTGACGGTATAATTTGCCTAAAGACTAGCTTTAATCTGCATTAACAAATCAGACTGTGTGCAGCAGAGAATTTTGCTTTGTGTCTGTTTTTAGATAGCGTGTGGGAGGGAAGGAGTTCGATAGTCCACCACATGCTGAGAATGTAATGTTCCGTACAGTCCTCACGGCTTGAGAGCAACCAGATCCAGTTTTAAAGAGGAATTAACTAGAACATTCCATTACAATGATGAAACATTAAGGGATATTAAAGCAGTTGTACGTGTAGACGTGAAAGAACATGGAAAAAGCATGATGTCAACGCGGTCGTCCATGTGATCAACAGTGATTGGTGCAGGATTAAACAAATTAGATGGTTAAATAACGAGAGAAGAGTTTTAGCAGATCACAAGGCATGTATAACCTTCACAGCGAAGGATAATTTTTTTTTTTTCTTTCTCCTCGTATAATCTCAAGCAGCTGTATTTACACTAATTACTACGTCTGATACCCAGCACTACAGGGTGACTTTCTATTCAGTACTGAATAAAACTGTGCACTGAGGATAGGCGAGAGGAGGAGAAAGCTTATCCGTTTGTGTTTTTAGTTTAGGTTTCACTATTTGAGCAAGAGTCTTGCGGTCTGATTGGCTTATCAGTGAGAGATAAAGCAGCTTCTATCTGTTCTTAAAAGGAGTGGAATGCTGAAAACGCTCACACGGTACACTGCGTTATCTCTAAACAATGTGAGGGGTGTATCAGAGAGTCTAAGAGAGAAACACAGGCTAACCAAAACCCGCTAGAATAAGCAGATGCCCTTATGTTTAGTTTATTGAGTGAACAAGGGGCCATATTGAGCTCTGAGAGCCCATCACGAGCATGACGGTTCTGTGTATCTGTGTGTATGTTTGCAGCTGTTGTCGAAGTTGGAGCAGACGGGCCTGCAGACGGAAGGAATACTCAGGGTACCTGGCTCCGCCTCTAGAGTAAAGGTAAAACACCTTAATCCCTAAAACGGTCCCTTTTTGTTCTATAGAAATGAATCAGTAATTCAACCACTGAGTGAGTGATTCAGCTTTATTACTGTTCACTCCACCAAAAAAAACATCATAGTATGGTGAATTTGTCCAGAATATGGCTTTGATGTCATTCAACATCAGCTAAATCCTAGCCGTACCACATTTCCATTACTATGCTACCTCAGATTTTAACCCACACGTATAATGTACCGTGAACGGAAAATGAAAAAAGCATATAGCGGCCTGATGACGCACACACACAAACATGCTTAGCATTTTAAAGGCCTATTTAACCACTCCTGTCTCTTTACCACTGCAATTCAGGTTCACTGCTTGCTCTATGCACATTTTTTTGTGCCCATGTTGATCTTTCCATGTGCAAGTGCTCAGAACTAATGAACATTCTCAGCGCCTGTATGGGGTTGGCTTGTTGATAGGAATCTCTTAAGAGGCCGTGAAGCTTTGCGTCTCATTCAGCTGGTCTAATCCAGTTCATTATCTACAAGCAGGGTTTGTTTGTAGAGTCAGCCTCTGCACAATGCTTTCTCCAGTGGAGTATATCAGGTAGTCTGAAGTCAAGCTGAAAACGTCACGGTAAACAGTACTTCAACGTATAGGTCAAAGACAAACTAGCTAACAGTAACATAAGCGTAAGTTCAGATGCTTTTACTTATTTTAATGGATAGTTTACTGAATTTGAAATGCTGACAGCATTGCATTATAACGCAGATTAAACAGAAACCGCTGTGGCGTTCTTAGTATGGAGATGGAGAGACCCCAGATCAGCCTGATTTTGTTTTTCTGCTCTGAGCCTTTAGAAAGAATGTACTTTGCATGGCATCATCGCAGACCAGCTGTTTTACTTTAGTACCGCTAACACACGTACACCACAAATGCTCCGGGCTCAGATACACATGGAGCTGAGTATACATGACTATTTGTGTGTGAAATGGAATGGGAAAATCCTTTAAGTTGGAACTATTTTCATTGAGGGTGTTGATCTATGTTCACTTTGGTTAATGAGGTTTGTGCATTAGTTTTGTACATACCTGCTGATCGTGGTGCCAGTAGGATTTAGCTCTTGCTTCATCTCCTATGTAAAGAGAGCAGTCCTTTAGCTCTCTCACCTCCTTATCTGTACACTCTGCTCAAACAGAACAGGTTCCTTTCATGCTAATACCACCGTCAACACCACCGGGCTTGTCGTCTCGTAGATCACTAACATGCTGAATCGAGTCTGCCGTAATTCGGCGCGACTGCATAGCATAGCAGAATCGCATTTTTGAAATAGCAGTGGTAGCTCAGTAGTTAAGATGCTGGACTGCTGATAAGAAGGTCACATGTTTAAATCCCTGCGCTACCAAGTGTCCACTGTTGGGCCCTTGAGCAAGGCCCTTAACACTCAACTGCTCAATTGTATAAATGAGATATATGTAAGTTGCTCTGGATAACGGTGTCTGCCAAATGCCATAAATGTAAATGAAATTTGACCCCAATGTTTGCTTATAATGCTTCTGCATTGGGTGATACATTAATAAGACTCTGAGCTTTGCTGGAAAATGGTGAAAAATTTCTCCTTAAACACTATTGTTTCAGCACTAGAAATGCCCACAAATATTTCAATATAGACACATCGTGTTTCAGGGTTGGGTTTGAGTTTAATATTTAGTGAGGATGTTTAAGAGGTTTCGGTGCATGATTCTGATGATATCAAATAAGAAAATTAAAAAAAGAACTAAAAATGCCTTTAGCTAATTTTTTTTTTGTTTGTTTTTTTTTGCTGTGAATCCACAGCACTTGCGTCAGGAGTTGGAGGCGAAGTTTTATGACGACAGTTTTGACTGGGAGCAGGTGAGACAAAACGATGCAGCTGGTCTGCTGAAGATGTTCATCAGAGAGCTGCCGTACCCCCTGCTCACACTGCAGCACTTGCCCGCCTTCACCGCCGCACAAAGTGAGAACCTGAAAAACACACTTTCTGTCCCATGTGCCTTCAGTGCAAAACCACACACAAAAAATAAATCAGCCTTCCATTCACAGTTCAGCTGACGCAAGTTAAAGTGTATGACTAGTTGCACCAAGAACTATGAAGAATTTATTATGCATGATTTACCTCTCTGCAAATATTTTTCTAACCACAAAATGTAACTCGCCCTTATTGATGGCAAACGGATAATGCCGCTTTCCATATCATTGAGTATGGTGAGATTAACAGCTCTGTCTTGGGTGTATCAGATATCACATCACACAAACACCAGCTGCAGGCTCTGCACCTCCTCATCCTGCTTCTGCCCGAGGCTAACAGAGACACTCTGAAGGTAAGAAGCTCACCTGCTTTTTGAAACACTGCTGCTGTTTGCCTTTCTTATACTGTTTCCAGTTACAGCATGTCCCAAAGTGTTACCATTGTTACTTTATTAAAAATCATGTTGTGATGTTTAACCATTCACGATCGCATTTAATGTTGTCGAATGTCCACAAAACAGAAAATAATACACTAAAAAAAGCAGCTTTTCATGTTACGGGGAACGCCTGTCCTGATCTCTCGTGGCAGATTACTTACTGAATGCGACAAAGCACTGGCACTGGAGACCATAAATACAAAATAAATGTCTCCAAATATAAATTTGTAGTATATCTACATGTATAGGTTTTTAAAATCCATTTATTATTAGGCTTGGATTACGTGCTGCGACACCAGTCAAGTCCCTGTTAACAGGTTGTTACTATAGAAACGGTAAGGTATGAGAAAGACCACATTAATGTCAACCTGTTATTTGAGTTACAGCTGGAATTACGGTCCGAGCTGCTGTTATAGAAAATTAATCAATACCTTCTGACCAATCAGAATTGAAAATTCAGCAAGGTTCTGAAAAAAAAAATTGTGTTTGGGAAAGGATTCAAAGAGTCTTGTCACTAATGAAGTTGTGTGATTGTGTTTTGGGTTAGAACCTCTGTCTGGTGGCTTTGGTATATATGGTGTATATATGGTGTATATAAGGTGTGTATATAAGGTATATTTGGTGTATATTTGGTATATATGGTGTATATAAGGTGTGTATATAAGGTATATTTGGTGTATATTTGGTATATATGGTGTATATAAGGTGTGTGTATATATGGTGTATATAGTGTATATAAGGAATATTTGGTATATATGGGGTATATAAGGTATACATGGTGTATATTTGGTATATATGGTGTATATATGATGTATATTTGGTATATATAAGGTATATTTGGTATATATAAAGTGTATATATAAGGTGTATATATAAGGTATATTTGGTATATATGGTGTATATAAGGTATATTTGGTATATATGGTGTATATAAGGTATATTTGGTATATATGGTGTATATAAGGTATATTTGGTATATATGGTGTGTATTTGGTATATATGGTGTATATAAGGTATATATGGTGTGTATTTGGTATATATGGTGTATATAAGGTATATTTGGTATATATGGTGTGTATTTGGTATATATGGTGTATATAAGGTATATTTGGTATATATGGTATATAACAATGGTGCATTTATGTTTATTTGTCTTTGACTTGGCACAGAGCAAAAGAGAGGTTGTTTAAGTTGGCTGTGTCTGCTGCCTCTGTTGATTTAATGACCGTCACCTTGGTAAAGGCTGCAGGAGTAATTACAGGAAGAGTTTGCGTGCGTGGCTGTGCGTACATGTGGATGCGTATTTACATTCCTAGACGTTTGAATGAGCTTCCAGTTGAAAAACTGGTCAGTCCGGTCTTCTGTGAGGTCTAATTTCATTTTCTGCCAGAACATGCATTAAAAGAAAAGCACAACACCACCAAATATTAAAAGCTGCAATATTTTTCAAGGTACATTTAGAGCTTAACATTTAAATTATTATTTAAAATCTCTACACTGTTTACCATATGCCAAATGATCCTTAAGCAGCCCTGGTATTTGGAGACTGTTTGCCAGGCCATTACTTATCAGCTGTCCAACAAACTTTCTGCGCAAAGCAGAAGAGGAAATGGCTCAAGACTATAATTTGTCATACGGGAACGCGAGGTTATTTAAAGAAGATGCGTGCTAGTAAATGTGCTTCCTATCAGACAGCACAATCTACAAACACTTACTTACATTCCTGCTAATTCAGGTAATACTTTTACAGTGTTATGAGTTGACTGATGTTTAGGCATGGGTGTGTATTATACACATTGTTTTTATTAGATTTAAAAATAGATCGGCTAGCATGACTGCACATGCATGCGATCAGTTGTCCGAGAGTATCAGTGTGTCTATGATTACAGTGTTACAATTTCATCAAAGACCAAATCCCATTCCTGTAAACACACCTGGTTGTAATGTTCAGACCTCAATCGTTGATTTGAAATCAGCGCTTGAAGTAAACTCATAGCAAGGCTCAGAAGTTGACTTGTATTGAGTTTTTAAAGCTTATCTCCTTTCATACATACAGTTATGCCCAAAAGTTTGCATACCCCTTGCAGAATCTGCTAAATCTTAATACTAAATCTTAACAAACTAAGAGGATCATAAAAATCCCATGTTGTGTTTTAATTAGTACTGTCCTGAATAAGCTATTTCACATAGCAGATGTTTACATATAGTCCAGAAGACAATAGATGGATTTATAAAAATTACCAGTTCAAAAGTCTACATACGCTTGATTATTAATACTGTGCGTCGTTACCTGGAGGATCAACGACTGTGTTTATGTTTTGTGAGAGTTGTTCATGAGTCTCTTGTTTGTCCTGAGCAGTTAAACTGCTCACTGTTCTTCAGAAAAAATCCTCTAGGTCCTTAACATTCTTTTGCTTTTCCAGCATCTTCTGTATATTTGACCCCTTTCTAACAGTTGAGATCCATCTTTTCACTCTGAGGACAACTGAGGGACTCGTACACAACTATTACAAAAGGTGCAAACATTCATTGATTCTCAAGAAGGCAACACGATCCATTAAGAGCCGGGGTTGTGTAAACAACTGTAAATATACCACAGTGTCGATGAACTCTAACTCATTGGTCGGAAGGTGATGATTTAATTTTCTGTAACATCAGCTCTAGTGGTAGTTCTGGCTGTAATTCAAATGTATATTGGTGCACTCAGTCTAATATGTTATTGTTTCTATAGTAACAACTCATGTACGGATGCCACTGTGCAGAAAAAATATGCTGTTTATTTACCATTTATGGAGGGAATCTCCAGTACCATGGCTACACGTTGCTGTTTTGACTTATTAACTTCAAGAAGTTGGGGGAAAAGGAGCCTCAGGTGAAGGAATGACCGTGATATCAGGAACTAATTGTTTTCTGGATGTTCCACAGCATTAAATAAATTATAAGCAATTTTTTTTAAATGGTGTGTGCTTATTAAATGAATGCAGTTTAAGAGGAATAAAACATTCTTAGAAATGCTGCTATAAGAAAATAATGAACTTCAGGGTGATTACAGTAACTCCATCACATCACGGGAATATAACGGCACATCTTTACATAATGATTATTGTGTGTGTGTGTGTTTAAAACGTACCTACGTACCTACCTACGTACGCATAAAATGTACCTACACATCAGCTACTGCACCGAGCTTCATAAATAATCTCGCAGAAACATCAATTAGATTTGGATCACTGTCAGATCACACAGAACTCGATCAGGCGACTGAAAGCTTGGAGTCAACACTCCGCTACACTCTAGATAGAGTGGCTCCACTCAAAAGGAAAATAATTAGAGAAAAAAAATTAGCACCCTGGTATAACGATCAAACGCGAACCTTAAAACAGACAACTCGACAATTAGAACGTAAATGGCGTCAAACCAAACTGGTGATATTTCAAACAGCATGGAAGGAGAGCCTACTGAAATATAGGAAATCTCTTGGCGATGCTAGAAAAATCTATTTCTCCACCTTAATAGGAGACGACAAAAACAATTCTAGATTCCTTTTCAACACAGTAGCAAAATTAACTAGGAATAAAACCACTACAGAGAGGAACACTCGATCATTACATAGCAGTGAAGATTTCATGAAATTTTTCATTGATAAGGTTGAAAATATTAGACGTGAAATACAGGCCATTAAATTAAAACCGGACAGTACTGTAACAAACCCATTACATGACAATGTAGCAATATCAGATCAATGTTTAGAGTGTTTTGCTCCGTTTAGAGAGACCGAACTAGCTACATTAATCTCTTCAGCCAATTCATCAACTTGCATACTAGATCCCGTACCTACATGTTTGTTTAAACAGATTTGTCCAGGAGTAATTGAACCACTTCTAAATATAATCAATTCTTCCCTAAGCACTGGCTATGTACCTAAATCACTTAAATTAGCAGTTATTAAACCCTTGATTAAAAAACCTGATCTTGACCCGTCTCAATTGTCCAACTATAGACCAATATCAAATCTCCCCTTCATCTCTAAGATTTTAGAAAAGGTTGTAGCAAAGCAGTTATGCTCGTACTTAGATAGGAATAACATTCATGAAATGTATCAGTCAGGATTTAGACCTCCATCATAGCACAGAGACAGCGTTAGTTAAAGTAGTAAATGACCTTCTACTGACTTACGATCAGGGTTGTGTCTCGCTGCTTGTGTTACTCGACCTTAGTGCAGCTTTTGATACTATAGATCACACTATTCTACTTGATAGATTAGAAAATGTTGTTGGTATTAAGGGAACAGTCCTCTCCTGGCTCAGGTCTTATCTGACCGATCATTATCAGTTCGTAGATGTAAATGGTGATTTCTCCATGCGTACTGAGGTTACTTTTGGAGTTCCACAGGGTTCTGTTTTAGGCCCACTGCTCTTTACTTTATATATGCTACCCCTAGGTCAAATTATTCGTAAACATGGAATTAGCTTCCACTGTTATACTGATGATACACAGTTGTATGTTTCAGCGAAGCCAGAGGACAGACAGAAGCTTAGTAAAGTTGAGGATTGTGTAAAGGACATTAGACATTGGATGTTAATTAACTTCCTTCTACTTAATTCTGATAAAACAGAAATACTTCTATTAGGCCCACATGTAGCTAGAAGTATTCTTTCTGATCACATGGTTACTCTGGATGGTCTTTCTGTTTCATCATGTACAGCAGTTAAAGACCTTGGAGTGATTATTGACTCCAGCCTATCATTTGATGCTCATGTAGATAATATTACTAGGATAGCCTTCTTTCATCTCAGAAATATTTCTAAAATAAGAAACATATTGTCACTACATGATGCGGAAATACTAGCTCATGCATTCGTCACCTCTAGATTAGATTACTGTAATGCCATACTGTCTGGATGTTCCAGTAGGAATATAAATAAGCTCCAATTAGTCCAGAATGCAGCTGCTAGAGTCCTAACTAGAACTAGAAGATACGACCATATCACACCGATATTATCAATGCTGCATTGGCTCTCAGTAAAATCTCGCATTAATTATAAAATACTTTTATTAACCTATAAAGCACTAAATGGTCTCGCGCCACAACATCTAAGCGACCTTTTGGTTTTCTATGATCCGCCACGCCTACTTAGATCAAAAGATGCAGGCTATTTGACGGTACCTCGAATAGTGAAGGCTACAGCAGGGGGAAGAGCTTTCTCTTATAGAGCCCCACTGTTATGGAACAGTCTTCCTATTAGTGTTCGGGACTCAGACACAGTCTCAGTGTTTAAGTCTAGGCTTAAAACGTATTTGTTTACTCAAGCCTACCCTGACTAGATTCTGTTCTACTACTTCGCAGTCATAATTATCTTTTTACTCCCTCTCTCCTTTCGCTGAGCCCCACACGAATTTATGGAGATACTAGAGATCCAGATCCTTTCTGCCTCTGGATGGAGCTCAAATCTTCTTTAATTCCAGACTGCTGGGACTACGGCTGCTCCTAACGCCATACAGACTTCATATAAATCCATAATGAACTTTTTCACACTATCTGTTGTTACCCAGATGAGGATGGGTTCCTTCTGAGTCGGGTTCCTCTCAAGGTTTCCTCCTCTTAAAACATCTTAGGGAGTTTTTCCTTGCCACCGTCGCCACTCAGTGGCTTGCTCAGTTGGGATAAATTCACACCTTTAATATCTGTATACCGTGTTGATATTTCTGTAAAGCTGCTTTGAGACAATGTCTATTGTAAAAAGCGCTATACAAATAAAATTGAATTGAAAAAACTTGAAAAAATTGAATTGTATGTGTGTGTGTGTTATGATCAGGCTCTGCTGGAGTTTCTAAGGAAGGTAGTGGCGTATGAGGAGAAGAACCGCATGAGTCTGTGGAACGTCTCCATGATTGTGGCGCCGAATCTATTCACGTTTAGGGGAAAGAAGGCCAAGCAGGAGGAGATGCAGGGGGCGGCAGATGCAGCTCACCTGGTCCGCCTTCTCATCGTCCACCAGGACATTCTGTGGACGGTGAGGCTTGTACAACTTTCAGATCCGATAGCGGCGGAAAGTGTAGCCATTAAGCGGCAGCTAATAAACTGTGACCGAGATCAATGCATTTGATTATTTAAACCCATTATCAGCAACGTGATCAGCATGAAGTCATCTAACCTGACTGTTTATTTATTTATTTATTTATTTATTTATTTATTAAAATAGGGTTCAGCTGCCTAAAGCATGACCTCATTGCTAGTCTTAAATCCTCTTTAGTTATTTTAGATGAATGAGGTTTTGTCCTCCAAATCCATCTTAACTTCAAGTGTTAAGCCTGGGAGAGATTTTCCTAATCACATGCCACATCTGTCCTAACGCAAAGATGTTTGCTTTGTTTCAGGTGCCGTGTTTCCTCATCTCTCACGTGCGGAAAATGAACGAGGCTTCCATGAGTAAGAAGACTCCCAGCTCAGAGAAGACTAAGAGGAAACTACTGAGGAGACGCAACGCCGACAGAGAAAAAGAAAGGAGTGAGGTGGGCTTGTGTGTGTGTGTGTGTACGTGTGTGATCAGCCAGGAGTCACATGACCCATGTGTGCACAAAATGATTACTACAATTATACTATAACTATATAAAAAGTTATTGAGTGTCCTTAAAACTCTGATTTCAGGTCACTGATCTTCGTGAAGGGGTCATCAGGGTGCAGGCACCACTACATGCCAAGATCTCCATGGCGATCCAGCTGGACAGTAAGACGAAGGCTCGGGACGTGATGGCGCGATTTGATTTCGAGAATGGGTGTGTGAGCAGCATTTCTTTATTCCTACACACTGAGGAGTGCAGCTGAGCAGATGTGTCATATTTACCTTTTCTATTCTAGGCAAGCTTCTCGAAACAGCAGTAGAAAACAGAAGCGTTTTTTGTTCGAGGTTGGAGGGAATATCGGTAAGTCAGTGATTTAAAAAAAAAAAAAGAGAAAAAAAGCAAGCTTTCCTCTTGCATTCTATTCATTTTAATTGAAAGATTTCAACTTGTCATCAACGTTTGTAAAAGAAAGCGAAACGTGTGGATTGTAACCTTCTCAAGCGTATATGTTTACACAGCTGAATGCTTCAAACTAGTTTTAAGATGCATACAAATAGTGAGATGGATGTCAGTGTAAATTAACTTTCAAAAAAGAGAAATATAGAATAATAAAAAATAAAATAAAACCATTTATTTTGATTGTAAAATCTGATTGGCTCCTCGAAAATCCTCACCGTGCGCACGCCTGTGACCACGTATCAATAAATGCATTCTGTATAAATGTGTCAGGTTTTAAAGCAACAATTAGACTATCAGTTACAGTTTATCTTGTTGCCGAACATTAATATGGAAGAATTGCTAAAGAATAATAATAATAATAATAATAATAACAGGGCACACAGTGGCTTAGTGATTAGCATGTTCGCCTCACACCTCCAGGGTCAGGGGTTCGATTCCCACCGTGGCCCTGTGTGTGCGGAGTTTGCATGTTCTCGCCATGCTGCGGGGGTTTCTGCCGGGTATTCCGGTTTCCTTCCCCAGTCCAAGGACATGCATGGTAGGCTGATTGGCATGTCCAAAGGGTGTGTGAGTGTGTATGTGATTGTGCCCTGTGATGGATTGGCACCCTGTCCAGGGTGTACCCCTCCTTGTGCACCATGCTCCCTGGGATAGGCTCCAGGTTCCCAGTGACCCTGAAGAAAGGATAAGCGGTATAGAAGATGGATGGATGGATTATAATATTAATAATAAATGTTTTACTAAACATGCTGTATTTTATCATCATGTTTATTATATAAACTAATATATATATATATATATATATATATATATATATATATATATATATATATATATATATATATATATATATATATATATATAAAATCATCATTTTGTTTTAAATAAATTTAGGAATAACAGCTTACTGTTAATTGATTACATTGTGTGGTGGATGAACTGTTGTGTTTTTTGTTTTGAAATTTGTTAATAATAAATGTATATTTATTAAACACTGGATTTTATCATTGTGTTGTAACCAAAAGGCCATTCAGTGGCATTACTCATCATAAAATCACTGTAATGCACAGCCCCTCATGAGTTATTGCTTTATTAAATACTCTCGACAAGTAATTTTCATTTTACAGGTGTATACACATCTCAAAAAATTAGAATAACATGGGAAAGTAATTTTCTTTCCATAATTTAATTCAAAAAGTGGAACTTTCATATATTCTAGATCCATTACACGTAAAGTGGAATATTTTAAGCCATTTTTTTGTTTTAATCTTGATGATTATGGCGTACAGCTCATGGCCATCAAAAATCCAGTATCTGAAAATATTAGAATAAAGAGTTTATAATACAGAAATGTTGCATTCCTAGTGTCAAGCCAGTTCTGAACCAGAGACAACAGAAACGTCTTACCTGGGTTAAGAAGGAAAAGAACTGGACCGCTGTAAATGTTACATTTCATTTGGAAATCAAGGTCCCAGAGTATGGAGGAAGAGTGGAGAGGCACAGAATCCAAGCTGCTTGAAGTCCAGTGTGAAGTTTCCACAGTCAGTGATGATTTGGGGTGCCATGTCATCTGCTGGTGTTGGTCCAGTGTGTTTTCTCAAGTCGAGAGTCGATGCAGCGTCTACCAGGAGATTTTAGAGCACTTCATGTTTCAATCTGTTGACGAGCTTTATGGAGATGCTGATTTACTTTTCCAGCAGGACTTGGCACCTGCCCACAGTGCCAAAACTACTAGTAACTGGTCTGCTGAGCGTGGTATTACTGTGCTCGATTGGCCGGACGACTCGCCTGACCTGAATCCCATAGAGAATCTATGAGAGACACCAGACCCAACAATACAGACGAGCTGAAGGCCGCTATCAAAGCAACCCGGGCTCCCAGAACACCACAGCAGTGCCACAGGATGATCGCCTCCATGTCACGCTGCATTGATGCAGTAATTCATACAAAAGGATTAAAGCCCCGACTGAGTATCGAGTGCATAAATAAACATACTTTTCCCAGAAGGTCGATACTTCTATATTATAAATTCTTTGTTCTAATATTTTGAGAGCTGGATTTTTGATTTCCATGAGCTGTAAGATGTAATCATCGAGATTAAAACAAACAAAAGGCTTGAAATATTTCACTTTATGTGTAATGAATCTAGAATATATGAAAGTTCCACATTTTGAATTAAATTACGGGAAAAAGTGAACTTTTCCACGATGTTCTAATTGTTTGAGATGCACCTGTATTTTATAAAAATGCGACATCTTGTTTCTTAATTAGTTAAAACAAATGAATCTTTGGCAAATTGCTGTGGAATAAGAGGACATGCTGGACATGCTGTTATAGGAAAATAATCAACTTTAGGATGGTAGCGCCATCACATCATCCTGCTGTTGATTATTTTCCTATAACAGCATGCCTGTAGTGTTTTATTCCTTACATAATGATAATGGTTCGTTGATAATGGTTCAGATCAGTTTTTAGAGGTTTTTAAGTTTGTGTCCTGATGAGCAAAAGTGTACGCTGCTCTTAAAAAACAAAAATGTTGTGTTTTACGTAATCGGGTATGTAAACTTCTCATTCTTTTGATGTGTTCTGAAGTATTCTGAAAGTCTGTCTATGAGGAAGTGTGTCCAGACTTGTTCTGATGATACATTACTGTAACGTGATCATTTGTCTCACTGAATTTTGTCCCTAAATGAGGAATATTTTTTATTTCCAGGGGAGCGCTGCCTTGATCCGGACACTCACCTGCTAGAGGTTTACCGCGTGAATCCTCACTGTGAATGGGTCCTGAAGTCCAGAACAACCTGAGCGTATTTAGGCTACAGCTACAGATCGACTGAGGACGCTACAGCTGGGTCTCCTTTGTGCTCATTTCAGGATACGGGTCATGAAAACAGGAGATTGGAGAAGCAGCCCCTCTTTCCAAAACACGTTTAAAAAAAACAAAAAAAACATGCAAGTTTTTAAACAATGGAGCTGAGACAACCTCATATTCCCGCTTTTCAGATATTTAGAAGGATTTTGATTTATCCTTCAAGTCTTAATGTGGAAAGCTGGATTTGAGGCAGGCACTCTCCAGAAAGAAGGCTTTTCTTGTTTGTTTGGGGTTTTTTTTTTTTTTCCTTTCTTCTCCACGGCTTGCGTCATACAGGATGAACAATGCAATGCTGGTCATTGAAACTGTTTCATGCCAAAAACATGGGCTTCTATCTTATTGATTTAAGGCCACTGTTGAAGCATGTTTTCCCAATGCGTACAAGGCCTCAAATGTAAACAAAAAAACAAACAACAAAACAAAACAACAAAAAAAAAACAAAGCATGTACATATAATATTTATACCACTAATTTATCTAGGTATCTTGAGATTTTACCATGTAAACCGTAGCTGGTTTTGTATTACTTGCATACACTGACTGCATGCTTGCGATTAAGCCATGTGAACTTTATGAACTTTATGATTAGGTACCTTATGCATACTGATCATATAGTTATCATTATTTTACCAAGTGAACTTTTAAATGCCAATTCACAATGCGCTGATGTGGATTCAGTAGCTGTGCTGCATGAAACCCTAACAGGCTCTAGTGACTGTAGGCCGTCTGTTTTAAGCACTACATTATGAAAACTTTCTTGCACAGTAACCTGTGGACTGTGAATTTACAATGCAAATGAGACTCGACTGTTCTCGACAACTAAACTGAAGTAGAGAGTGATAACCATGCAGGCAAACGGGCTCATTGTGGAGCCTTAGGTTTCTGAACAAGCTGATAAGGACTGGTTTTTTATTTCGTTTCCACTTTCACTTCAACCCAATGCCTGTTTAGAGTTCGGTCCATAATCCTCCTCAATCCTCCTGCATCCAGTAGGCCAGCCGTACATCTCGCCTCTGCTCATTGCCAACACTAAGGTCACTGTTACTCTTAACACTAAGTATTGTAAACAAAGATGAACTCACTGCTCTAGTAATTGGTTCTCTTTTTGTACAAGGACTTTTTTTTTATTTTTTTTTAAATAATGTACTCAACTGTGTTATATTTTTATTTTTTCGTTTTTGTATTAACATGATTTGACACTGCCAACTTTGACTTGTGTTTTTTTGGCCTAAATATCACCGAATGCTCCAGTATTAACCATTGACCAGAATATCACGTGTACTGATAAAAGAACAGTACAGGAAGTCTAAGCAGTTGCTAAACTGCATCCATAAATAATTGACTACTCTGTATAATACACTTTAGAAACTGTAACTCTTGCTGCCTAACAATACGATATTAGGATGAGATCTATACCTTAAAAACCTTTTTTAAAAAGCGATTCCAGGTTACTTAGCTTTCTTAAACGTTTTATGCTGTTAATACTTGTACTAAAGGCAAGTAAAACCAAGTGTTTACTTAATACACAAACAACAAATTCTTCCTTCTGAAGAACTATTCCCCTACTTAGTTAAATAACATCGCATCCTGAAGTGTTTCATTCCTCATATAATCACAGCAATGTGCCAACAATTCATTTTTTGTTTCAATTAAAGAACGTCACACATTTAAAAAAAATTTTTTTTAGTTACGTTTAATGTTGTAGAATATCCTCAAAACAAGTTAGTTCTTATCATCACTTTCATTATGAAGCCATTTCCTCACCAGACTCTTTTTTTTTCACTCTTAAACATAATAAATAAAATAAAAGGCAGCTTGCCATGTTAGCGAGAAACTGCACAGCCTTTCATCCTGAAGACTTTCCTGTGTCGGAAAATGTAACGTTATGGCTTTATGTCTAACTCTTACAAAGTGCTGACACTGGAGACTCCTTCCAAAAACCATAAACAAACATCTCCTCACAGAAAACATATCCAATATCGAAGAATTTTTGAATTATGTGTCCACCATACAAGACCCTGTGTTAAGCTGTTACTATAGAAACAATGAAAATGACTGTCAGAGCTCTTTGTAGAATATAAAACAGTTCCTTTTAGTGAAATACCTTGAACTTGTCAAATTCAAGAATTCAGAAGGACTGTGGTATCAGCTGATTTAAAATATTCATATTCCAAGAATCTTTGGCAAAAAAAAAACATTTCACGATATTTGATAGTTTTGTAAACACCTTAAGCCTCTTTATAAAAAAAAAAAAAAAAAAAAAAAAAAAAACAAAGTCAGCAGATCAGAGAGGGGGAAAAAATAGCTCATTTAAAAACCTTTTTTTTTCTCTCATGCTCACTACAGTGACAGGAAAGAGCAGCTGTAAAGGAAATCTGGACCATCATCGTTAATCCTTACTGAAAGATAAATGGTGCACTTATATAGCGCTTTTATCCAAAGCGCTTTACACTGTGTCTCATTCACTCATTCACACACACACACCAACGGTAGCAGAGCTGGCATGCAAGGTGCTAACTTGTCATCGGGAGCAACTTGGGGTTTAGTGTCTTGCCCAAGGACACTTCAGCATGTGGAGTCACGAGGGCCGGGAATCGAACCGCCAACCCTACGATTAGTGGACAACCCGCTTTACCACCTGATCCACAGCCACCCAATAAGATGGGCAAAGATGGGTAAAAAAAAACCCAAATGTGATAGTAAGTGAATGAACGAGTTTCGCAGAGGAGGCTTCTTGGTAATTATGGTTCTTTTAAATGACCTGATGAAAGCATGTTTCATTAAAAGAAATTTTAAAAAAATGAAACGAATGAGGAAGTTTCCTGAGCACTTCATTGCATTTTATTAACAAACATGAGCAGTGAATCTCCAAGATTCTCCAAATTCTGTGCATTGACATTACCAACAATTATTTTAGAAACTGGTTTAGTTAAAATAATTGGAACGGATTACTTTTTTTACACATACAGTCCACAGGGAGTGATGGAAAGCACCGTCGAGTGGTTCAGCCAGCTGTAGCGGCAGGACAGGAGTGAGGAGAGACGCCAGGCCGAGTGAAGGCTGAACTGAACTCTAACGCGTCCGTGATATGTCCTTTGGAGAGGCGCAGGTTCCTCATGCAGCCCCGGAAAGACGTTCTGGCACTCAGACAGCTCTGCTTCACGTCAGCTGAAGTTAAGAGGAAAAGAAATATTAGAACACTTTAATTCCCACTTCTTGTTATGGTTGGACATCTTGCTTGTCCTGTGCCTCTCAGTAAGCCTTTACTCAGTAATCTGACAGGACTTCAAATAAAACAAATGCACACTTGCAGTATCCATCCATCCATCCATCCATCTTCTATACCGCTTATCCTTCCTTCAGGGCCACGGGGAAAACCTGGAGCCTATCTCAGGGAGCATGGTGCACAAGGCGGGGTACACCCTGGACAGGTTGCTAATCCATCGCAGGGCACAATCACATACTCATTCACACACCCATTCATACACTACGGACACTTTGGACATGCCAATCAGCCTACCATGCATGTCTTTGGACTGGGGGAGGAAACCGGAGTACCCGGAGGAAACCCCCGCAGCACGGGGAGAACATGCAAACTCCGCACACACAGGGCCACGGTGGGAATCGAACCCCCGACCCTGGAGGTCACTTGCAGTATATTTCTTACAAAGAAGAAGCGATACAACAAGATAGAAAGTCATGTAGGGGAAATACCCGGATATCCTCCAACATAGATGGGGTTCTTGGTCTCGGCCGAGGTAGAGGAAGAGTGTGGGTTCTCTGCGGTTACCGTCACTCCGTCTACAGTCAGACTTAGGCTGTGCTTTAGCTTCTTAGCCACCAGAGTGTGCCAGCGGCCGTCACACAGCAACGCCCGGCTCCTGGACACGGCCGAGAAGCGTCCAGCACCGTTATTCACATTGAACACCACCTGCATACACAACACACATACACACACACACACAAAGCAACATTACTGAGCAGCACAGACATACACTACAGCTTAGATTAGCTCAGAGAAATAAAACAAAGCACAAACTTTTATGTAATGTAAAAACTTTTATGATTTTATGTAAAAAAAAACCAAAAACCTGCGTGATATTTTTTATAAGATTTCAGAATATAGTTACAAATTACTGCAGAATGACGTTAGTGACTCTGAGCATTTTTGTGACCGTCTTGTCAATAATCTGCATTTTGTATGGAGATAAGAAGAGTGGACAAAGAGTTTGAGAAGTTCACTATGTTCACTATTTCAAACTGAAATTTGGAAGGTTTCATGAACCTGATCTCTCTTTTCATTTTCAGCTCCTTTAAACTCATTCATAAATACTACACCGCAGTGGTGCTGAATGCTTGATTCTGATTGGACAGAAGGTGTTTATTAATTAAATTATCATTATTTTTTTAAAAATAAAAGCAGCTTCGATGATAATGTTGGCTGTAAGGCTTATACTATTGCACCCTCTAATATGGTATTGTTTCTATAGCAACAGCTAATTCACAGGGGCTTTAAAAACACTGCGTTGATGCGGTGAAGTTTTCTGAAAGTAAACGATTATTTAGCATTTATGGAAGGAGTCTCCAGTATCAGTGATTTGTAACAGACCGGTAAATCTGTCTGAAACAAAGTTTTCAGTTTTCTGTTAAGTTCTTTACATATTTATGAACATAAGACAAGCAAATAACCAAGGACAGGCCACCCACGGTTAGACGAGTATATGCACACTGTGTTTAGTGTGGACAGAAAGTTTGGGGTCCTGGTGTGTTCCTCACCTGTCCATTGAGGAGCTCCAGTCCGATGGCGTCCACTCTGGCGCTACTCACTCCCAGCAGAACGCCATCCAGCGCTGTGGAACGCAACTCCAAGCTGACGGTCACATCAGAGCCCACGTAATAACCCTCTTTCACTGAAACACAGAGAGAAACCAAGACACAAGAGTCTCAGTGTTTCCTGAAGTGAAAAGTCTCTTCATTTTTAATTAACCAGCGTGATCATTAAAACAGCTGTGGTACAATCACTTAAGAGGAAATGACTCTGGGATGCGGTTATAATTGTGTGATACTGACTGAACGCGGCGTATGCTGAGCCGTTGAAGAAGGTGCCGTCTTGCACTGAGCTGAAGCAGGAGCCGGTGTCATGAGATGCCGCTGCGTTATTCACGTTCAGTTCAGCATTGTTCAGCTTGACCTTCTGCACACAGCCGGCTACACTGTGGGTCACCTGCAACACACACACACACACACACACAAACACACACGCCAAATGGAAATCACTCAAATTGGTCCATATATGGATATTTTGGTGGCTGTGGCTCAGTTGGAAGAGCGGGTTGTCCACTAATCGTAGGGTTGGCGGTTCGATTCCCGGCCCACATGACTCCTTGGGCAAGACACTGAACCCCAAGTTGCTCCCGATGGCAAGTTAGCGCCTTGCATGGCAGTTACATTTACATTACAGTTGCATTAGCAGCTTTGTAGAACCGCTAAAGACAAATGACAAATGCCAGTCAGCTTACAGTGCATGTCTTCGGACTAGAGGAGGAAACCGGAGTACCTGGAGGAAACCCACAGGGAGAACAGGCAAACTCCGCGCACACAGGGTGGAGGCATGATTCAAACCTCCAACCCTGGAGGTGCAAGGCAAATGTACTACCCTGTTTTTTTGGTGATGCTAAAAACATGCATGGAAAACAGTTTTTAAATGCCGTATGTCTGACACAACAGTGTGTTGTGGTACCAAATTTTCTTCATACATATCATGAATCATGATAACATCTATAAGTATCATGATGGAATATTTTTGCCATATCTCCTACCCCTATGTTTAAGCACTTGCTCATTTAACAGGATGTTACACCTTCACGGTTTTTTCCAACAAAATAACACGGATGCTCTTAAGTTCCTGCACAAACAGTGTAATTCTTGTGAAGGATCAGTTTCAGAAGTAGATAAACACTCACATTTCCAATCCTCTTGGCTGTATATCCTGTTGGCAATCCGCCCACGTACAGCTTCCCTTCCACATCCAGACTCTGGCCTTTAATGGCTGTTTGCACCGACTCGGCTCCATCGACACTGATCAGTATACTCTTCTTACTGAAGCTGGTCCTCACCTGTGCACATATAAATACACACACACACACACACACACACACACACACAAACCCCATAAATCATGCTCTCTAAGGAAAGAGAAAAGGAAAGATCCTTAGGCATATGAAGCGGTTACTCACAGTGTGCCACAGTCCATCACTGATGTGTGTGTGTGATGAGGTGATGGCAGGTCCTTTGCCCAGGTCACAAGAGAACAGCAGTCGACCTCCCAGCAGCTGCAGCACTGCATAATCCTGCTGATTAGCATTAGCCATGTAGTACAGGATCCCACTGTGAGCCAGTGTACGGATCGACAGCTCAATTGTAAAACTGCAGACAAAGAGCATAGCAATTAGATGCAACAAAACATCTGTTTAGCACAGATGACAAAAAAAAGATACTTTGACCATATTAACAGACCACATGGTTTGGTTGTTTTTTGGTATCCAAACATTCCGGGTCGCTAGCTGGCTATGAGTGCTGCTCTGACAGATTAAAGCAAGCTGCCTCCTCGTCAGGATTAAACTCTCTGATACCTATAATGAGCTAGCCTGTATAATGAGATACAGACCTGAACTGAGCAGAAAGTGCATCTACTAGAATGGCAGTACCAGATGAAAATGATTCATTACGAGTCCCCAAATTCTGCAAACTAGCATAAGCAGGAAGACCCAACTCATGTGCTGGGAGATGGAGTATGTTTTTATGCTTACTGTAGCTGCTTTTTCATATCAGAACGTCAAGAGCCGTGAAGTTCTTATTAACCGTTTATTTGTTTCTAAACACTAGTATTCTTGGGAATGACATGACATGGGTGCATTGAGCCATAGCTGAGAAAAGGACTGGATGTGAAACTTTATGAGCACAGGCCTCCTGAATAATGCACATGTAAACATAAGAGGTCATGTTCTGCACACTGCTCATGAATAAATACCTGTAGTGTTTGAGACAATAATGAGAGATTTTACTAAAAAGAAATGGCAGACTAAATCACAATATAAATGCAAGAGAAGACCAAGAACCTGTATATTCTTCATGAATGGTTTTAGCAAGCTGTGCCATCCATTCATTTTCCATACTGCTTATCCCACACAGGGTCGCAGGGAGCCTGGAGCCTATCCCAGGGGACTCAGGACAAACCCTAGACAGGGTGCCAACCCATCGCATGTTACACTCACTCACAACGCATGACTTTGGACTGGGGGAGGAAACCGGAGTACCCAGGGGAAACCCCCGAAGCACGGGGAGAACATGCAAAGTCCACGCACATAGGACGGAGGCAGGAGTTGAACCCCCAAAAGTTCATCTCAGTGCTCTGTATTTAACTCTGTAACCCTCCAGTTGCTATCAATTCATGCTGGAAATATGGATGAAAAATATATACTGGGACATATGGAAGAATGGGACAGTTTTTAAAAAGGATTTAGTTCCTTCAAGTGCCTACCTCGACCTGACTGTTTTATTCTTGAAGCCAAACATCATGTGACTGTTTTTGGAGAGTCCAAGCTGGTGTGCATCTGGGATACTTCCTGTGTCATCCATGGCAGCGCACTACAGAAGTACAATTACCATGTAAGTCCATGTCAAAGTGCAACGTTCTTATCACATGAAACTTGTTTTGACAAAACAGTGTGGAATCTAAGGCATGTGACAGAGCAGCTACATACCTTGTATTGTACTTTTCTGTAAATAGACTAGTGACTGTAATAATACATAATATAGTACATTATAATGCATGTGATGTGATGGTGATCGTGATGGTGTTATACAGTTGCAATCAAAATTATTGAACCCCCACTGCAAATCAGGTTTATTGTCAAAATGTACAGACTTTCAGCTGTTTGCAATGAACAAATCAAACAAAAGCAATTGAAATAGTTCAACACAACTAATGCTTCAAGTGGTTTCCCCAAATTCAACTGAAAATGCAATTTATAATGATTTCTCCAGTTTCAAAATGATTCAACCCCTTCATGTCAAGCATCTTTAGTACTTAGTAGAGCACCCTTTTGCTGTTATGACCTGCTGTAAACGAGATGCGTAGCTTCTGGCAGCGTTCCTGAGGAATCTTATCCCGTTCATCATGAGCAATGGCCTCCAGTTCAGTAATATTCTTGGGTTTGTGTGCTGCAACCACCTTCTTCAAATCCCACCAGAGATTTTCTGTGGGGCTCAAGTCAGGTGACTGTGACCCTGTAGAATCTCTTTTGTTTGATTTGTACATTACAAACAGCTGAAAGTCTGTACATTTTGACAATAAACCTGGTTTGTCATGGGGGTTGAATAATTTTGATTGCAACTGTAACTATATAACATGATGATTACTCTGCATCGTCTAAACATTTATATATATATATATATATATATATATATATATATATATACACACACACACACACACACACACACACACACACACAGTATATTTCATGGTTAATAAACATTCTTAATTATTTTATACCATGCACAGCTAAAGGTATAGCTTTTATGGGCTTCACACTGCATATATTAGGATCATCAGTTGAAATGAATCAGAAATAATTAGGCCAATCCTGTAAACATTTTTGAATCTGAAACCACTGAAACCAATTAATTTGTTCCACACTGGCACAAAAATCTCTTGTAGATATAAATACTTAATACAGTGTTAAACTGTTTCATTCATGTTGGCGATCTCAGTAGGCTTCTGAAAAAACCTGCGTCATTAGGGATTAGATCTAAAAATTATTTGGAGAGGTAAAGCTGTCCTAATCCGACCTCCCACCACCATCCAAACAGCTGAAACGGAAAAATTAGAACTGAGGATTTCAGGAAGCGGCTGCCAAGTTTCAACTAAACCTTTAGTTCTGTTTATGGCATTGTGAAATTGTCCAAATGTTATCACTTAATAGATCAAGTTTTTTTTTTTCCCATTAACAGCACCACTTAAACAGTATTTATTCATTTTAACATTGTGCGTGTGTGCGTGTGTTAGAGCAGTG